>NC_053024.1:451561964-451825479 GCF_003073215.2 Triticum urartu | reverse complement strand
GATTCCCCTACAGTTATACTAGCAAGAAAGTTTCTAAATTCAGATTTAGGGGGATCCCTAACACTACCCCATTGTGGAAGTTTGCATGCAGTGGTAAAATCCTCTAAGTCCATGGTATAAGATTTATCATAAAGATCAAACAGGACAGTTGGAGAGTTACGTGAAGTGGAAAATTCAAACCTCCTCATAAAGGAACTAGTGAGGTTATGATACTGACTACACTTCTCTTCCTCGAAGCTCAAAAGATCAGCGTTACACAAATATGCATTGAATTCTTCTTTTATTCCCGCTCGATCCATAAAATTTTCAGAAGGCCACTCGCAAGGACGCACTGGAGCGTCTCTTGGTGGCTCTTCATCAGCATCACGCATTGCAAGCCTGGGTCCTTGCTTCTTTGAAGAACCACCTTGGAACATCTTCCTAAGCATTTTTCTTCCTCTGAAAAATTCAAGGAACAATCTCCCCAAGCAGTTTTGTGAGAGGTGCTTTGAGCAAGGAGATCAAAAATTACAGCAAAGAGGGCTGGAACTCATGCTTGAGTTGGTTTTTCGTGTTTGTGGGAGGAAGAAGAAGAGGATGGGTGCAGGAATAAGTGGAGGAGGGCCACCGTGGGCCCACGAGGCAGGGGGCGCGCCCTAGGGGGGTGGGCGCGCCCTCCACCCTCGTGGCAAGGTGGTTGGCCCCCCTGGTGTGTTCTTTGCACCATAAATCCTCAAATATTCCCGAAAAAATCATATTAAATTGGCATGTCATTCTGAGGACTTTTATTTTTGGGATATTTTTATGTTGTACGGATAAGTCAGGAAACAGACAGAAAATACTATTTTTTGCTTTATTTCAACTAAATAACACAAAGTATAGAGAGGGTACAGAAGGTTGTGCTTCTAGTTTCATCCATCTCATGCTCGTCAAAAGGAATCCACTAATAAGGTTGATCAGGTCTTGTTAACAAACTCATTCCGATTAACATGAAACCGGAGAAATTTCGAATAACACTAGGTTACCTCAACGGGGATATGCACATCCCCAATAATAAGTATATCATATTTCTTCTTGACAGTAGGAGGAGGAAATTCAAAACCTCCAAATATAATCGATGGAATTTTTCCGATAGAATTGATACTATGAACTTGAGGTTGTTTCCTCGGAAAGTGTACCGTATGCTCATTACCATTAACATGAAAAGTGACATTACCTTTGTTGCAATCAATAACAGCCCCTGCAGTATTAAGAAAAGGTCTTCCAAGAATAATAGACATACTATCGCCCTCGGGAGTATCAAGAATAACAAAGTCCGTTAAAATAGTAACGTTTGGAACCACAACAGGCACATCCTCACAAATACCGACAGGTATAGCAGTTGATTTATCAACCATTTGCAAAGATATTTTAGTAGGTGTCAACTTATTCAAGTCAAGTCTACGATATAAAGAGAGAGTCATAACACTAACACCGGCTCCAAGATAACATAAAGCAGTTTTAACATAGTTTCTTTTAATGGAGCATGGTATAGTAGGTACTCCTGGATCTCCAAGTTTCTTTGGTATTCCACCTTTAAAAGTATAAATTAGCAAGCATGGTGGAAATTTCAGCTTCCGGTATCTTTCTTTTATTTGTAACAATATCTTTCATGTACTTAGCATAAGGATTCATTTGAGCATATCAGTTAATCGCATACGCAAAAAGATAGGTGTAATCATTTCAGCAAAGTGCTCAAAATCATCATCATCCTTTTTCTTGGATGGTTTGGGAGGAAAAGGCATGGGTTTCTGAACCCAAGGTTCTCTTTCTTTACCATGTTTCCTAGAAACAAAGTCTTTCTTATCATAACATTGATTCTTTTATTGTGGGTTATCAAGATCAACATCAGGTTCAATTTCTACATCATTATCATTACTAGGTTGAGCATCATTATGAACATCATCATTAAAGTTTTCATTAGGTTCATGTTCATTGCCAGGTTGTGTTTCAGCATCAGACATAGAGATATCATTTGGATTATCAGGTGGTTCAACAATAGGTTCACTAGAAGTTTGCACAGTTCTATCATTCTTCTTTTTCTTCCTTTTAGAAGAACTAGGTGCATCAATTTTATTTCTCTGAGAATCTTTCTCAATTCTCTTAGGGTGGCCTTCAGGATACAAAGGTTCCTAAGCCATTCTACCAGTTCTAGTAGCCACTCTAACAACATAATCATTTTTCTTATTATTCATCTCATCGAGCAATTCTTTTTGAGCTTTAAGTACTTGTTATACTTGAGTGGTAACCGTAGAAGCATGTTTGCTAACAAGTTTAAGTTCACCTCTAATATTAGACATATAATCACCCAAGTATTTAATCATATCAACATCTTGTTTTAATTGTCTACCAAAATAAGCATTGAAGTCTTCTGGCTTAAATATAAAATTATCAAACTCATCGAAGCACTGACTAGCAATTTTAGTAGGAGGGATTTCAGCTTTATCATATCTATAAAGAGAATTTACCTTTACTACCTGTGTCGGGTTATCGAGGTCTGGAGGTTCTTCAATAAATAAAGGATTAAGATCATATGTTTCTTCAATAGGCGGTAAATTAAGACCATGTATTTCTTCAATAGGAGGTAAATTCTTAACATCTTCAGCTTTAATACATTTTTCTTTCATAGATTTCTTTGCCTCTTGCATATCTTCAGGACTGAGAAATAGAATACCTCTCTTCTTCGGAGTTGGTTTAGGAATAGGCTCATTAATTGGAGCAGGAGCTGGCTCAGGAGGTGCACAATTATTTTCATTTGTCAACATATTGTTCAATAAGATTTCAGCTTCATCCGGCGTTCTTTCCCTGAAAAGAGAACCAACACAACTATCCAGGTAATCTCTGGAAGCATCGGTTAGTCCATTATAAAAGATATCAAGTATTTCATTTTTCTTAAGAGGATGATCAGGCAAAGCATTAAGTAACTTGAGAAGCCTCCCCCAAGCTTGTGGGAGACTCTCTTCTTTAATTTGCACAAAGTTTTATATTTCCTTTAAAGCAGCTTGTTTCTTATGAGCAGGGAAATATTTAGTAGAGAAGTAACAAAACATATCCTGGGGACTACGCACACAACCAGGATCAAGAGAATTAAACCATATCATAGCATCACCCTTTAATGAGAACGGAAATATTTTGAGGATATAAAAGTAGCGAGATCTCTCATCATTAGTGAACATGGTGGCTATATCATTTAATTTTGTAAGATGTGCCACAACAGTTTTAGATTCATAACCATGAAAAGGATCAGATTCAACCAAAGTAATTATATCAGGATCAACAGAGAATTCATAATCCTTATTAGTAACACAGATAGGTGAAGTAGCAAAAGCAGGGTCAGGTTTCATCCTAGCATTTAGAGATTGCTTATTCCATTTAGCTAATAACCTTTTGAGTTCATATCTACTTTGCAAGCTAAAATAGCAAAAGAAGCTTCTTGATCAAATAAATAACCCTCAGGAATAACAAGTGATTCTTCATCATCACTTTCATCATCATAATCAGATTCCATATTTTCAATTTCTCTAGCCCTAGCAAGTTGTTCATCGAGAAAATCACTAAGTGGCATAGTAGTATTAGGCATAGAGGTAGTTTCATCATAAGTATCATGCATAGCAGAAGTGGCATCATCAATAACATGTGACATATCAGAACGAATAGCAGAAGCAGGTGTAGGTGTCGCAAATTTACTCATAATAGAAGGTGAATCAAGTGCGGAGCTAGATGGCAGTTCCTTACCTCCCCTCGTAGTTGAGGGATAGATCTTGGTTTTTGGATCTCTCAAGTTCTTCATAGTGTCCAGCAGATATAAATCCCAAGTGACTCAAAGAATAGAGCTATGCTCCCCGGCAACGGCGCCAGAAATTAGTCTTGATAACCCAAAAGTATAGGGGATCGCAACAGCTTTCGAGGGTAGAGTATTCAACCCAAATTTATTGATTCGACACAAGGGGAGCCAAAGAATATTCTCAAGTATTAGCAGCTGAGTTGTCAATTCAACCACACCTGGAAACTTAGTATCTGTAGCAAAGTGTTTAGTAGCAAAATAATATGATAGTGATGGTAACGGTAACAAAAGAGTAACGAAAGCAAAGTAATGTTTTTGGTATTTTGTAGTGATTGTAACAATAGCAACGGGAAAGTAAATAAGAGTAAACCAGTATATGGAAAGCTCGTAGGCATCGGATCAGTAATGGATAATTATGACGGATGCGGTTCGTCATGTAACAGTCATAACATAGGGTGACACAGAACTAGCTCCAATTCATCAATGTAATGTAGGCATGTATTCCAAATATAGCCATACGTGCTTATGGAAAAGAACTTGCATGACATCTTTTGTCCTACCCTCTCGTGGGAGCGGGGTCCTTATGGAAACTAAGGGATATTAAGGCCTCCTTTTAATAGAGAACCGGAACAAAGCATTAGCGAATAGTGAATACATGAACTCCTCAAACTACAGTCGTCACCGGTAAGTATCCCGATTATTGTCACTTCGGGGTTAACGGATCATAACACATAATAGGTGACTATAGACTTGCAAGATAGGATCAAGAACACTCATATATTGCTGAAAACATAATAGGTTCAGATCTGAAATCATGGCACTCGGGCCCTAGTGACAAGCATTAAGCATAGCAAAGTCATAGCAACATCAATCTCAGAACATAGTGGATACTAGGGATTAAAACCTAAAAAAACTAACTCGATTACATGATAAATCTCATCCAACCCATCATCGTCCAGCAAGCCTACAATGGAATTACTCACGCACGACGGTGAGAATCATGAAATTGGTGACGGAGGATGGTTGATGATGACGATGGCGACGGATTCCCCTCTCCGGAGCCCCGAACGGACTCCAGATCAGCCCTCCCGAGAGGTTTTAGGGCTTGGCGGCGGCTCCGTATCGTAAAACGCGATGATTTCTTCTCTCCTATTTTTTTCTCCCCTAAAGCAGATATATAGAGTTGGAGTTGGAGTCGGGAGGTCTCCAGGGGGCCCACAAGGTTGGGGGCGCGCCCTAGGGGGGCGCCCCCCACCCTCGTGGAAAGGGTGTGGGCTCCCTGTTCTTCATCTTTGGCGAGGATTTTTTATTATTTATTGTAAGATATTTCATGGAGTTTCAGGTCATGCTGAGAACTTTTGTTTTCTGCACATAAAACAACATCATGGCAGTTTTGCTGAAAACAGCGTCAGTCCGGGTTAGTTCCATTCAAATCATACAAGTTAGAGTCCAAAACAAGGGCAAAAGTGTTTGGAAAAGTAGATACGACGGAGACGTATCAACCGTCGATTTGCAACCAGAGTCATGGGTTGAAAGTTATGAGATGGCAATGGAGATGCTGGATGTGGATGAAGCGGTGTGTGCTAAATACTTCACCATGATGTTGGAGGGGACAGCTCGTACTTGGTTAAAGAGCTTACCGGCTAACTCTGTCGGGTCATGGGCCGAGTTAAAACACCAGTTTATCTAGAATTTTAAAGATACTTGTAAGCAGCCTATGTCGATTGTGGACCCGGCCGCTTGTGTTCAAGAGGATGGGGAGTCTACAACTCATTGGGTGAAGCGGGTCTCAGCTATTCTAAATTCATCGGATCGCATCAACGTGGATACAGCAGTTTTGATGTTGGAGGGTAATTGCCGGTTTCTACCGTTAAAATTGAAGTTAGGAAGGCTCAAAAGTCACTGCAATGACATGTCAACCCTTATGGCCGCTTTGATTAAATATGCCGATTCAGATGTACCAAAGACCCTGACTCAGAGGAGTACAAACCGGGGAAAGGGAAGAAGAACGACAACACCAAGGGACAGCAGCATAACCTGGCAGGTCATGGGAACAATGCTAAGCGCAAAGCAGACAATAGTTTGGACTTTGTGGCTAACACCAATGCTCAGGATAACGGCCAGCGTCGTAAGGGCAAACAACTCCAGAGGGGCGGAGGGTCGGGCCCCAATCTGGAGCGCCTGTTAAATCAACCTTGTCCAAAGCATGGATCGAAGGAGAGGCCAACCTCACATCTTTGGATGGGTTGTTTCATCATGCGAGAGTTCAAGTACTCCAATATGTTTCAATACGACAATGGCCCGCCCGACGGTTCAGGAGGTGGTTTTCATGGGCCAGGTTATGGAGGCAGCAGCTCCGGTTCAGGATTTCAAGGCAATCACACCAGACATGGCAATCAAGGGAACCAGGGCATCCAGGGAGGTTATAACCATCAGGGGAATCAGCAGCAGCAACAGTCGGGTTATCAGAGCAATCCGAAGCAATTGAATAGTGGGCAGTATCATGTCTTCACCACTAGCTTGTGCAAGCGTGATCAGAAGCTTCATAAGAGGGCCGTGAACTCTCTTGAACCGGCAGTGCCTCAGTATTTGCGCTGGTCTGAGCAACCACTTTTATGGAGTCGAGAGGATCACCCACCCCAGGTTGATAATCCGGGCCATCTGGCCTTAGTGGTGGCACCTCAAGTTGGGGGTATAAGTTCACCAAGGTGCTTATGGATGGTGGAAGTAGTATCAATATCCTTTACTATGATACCTTCCGCCGTATGGGATTGACAGATAAGAATCTTAAACCATCGAACACCGTTTTTCACGGTGTGGTGCCTGGTAAGTCTACGTATCCAGTGGGCAAGATAGCCCTAGAGGTGGCTTTTGGAGATGATCATGACTCAAGGTCAGAGATGTTGACTTTTGAGGTGGTGAAAATTAAGAGTCCGTATCATGCCCTGTTTGGATGGCCGGCTTATGCCAAGTTCATGGCGAGGCCATGTTATGTTTATCTACGGCTTAAGATGCCGGGTCATAAAGGGACCATCACAGTACATGGGAGCAGGATGATTGCTTTGGAATGTGAAGAGGGTGATGCGGCTTATGCTGAGTCAGTTTGTGCCACAGAGGAGCTGAAGTTTTATAAGGACAAGGTTGATCCGACAGACATGACTTCTTTGAAGAAACCAACTACGGAGCACGATCCGGCGTTGAGGTTTAAATCAGCTACAGACACTAAGATGGTTGACTTTGTTCCTGGCGATTCATCCAAACAGTTCAACATCAGCGCTAACCTGGATCCCAAATAGGAAAGCGGGCTCATCAAGTTCATCCATGAGAACCGGGACATCTTTGCATGGAAGCCTTCTGACATGCCAGGTGTACCGAGGGGACTCGCTGAGCACACACTTAATATAGATCCTAAGTTTAAACCGGTCAGGCAGTTTCTTCGCCGCTTCAACGAAGAAAGGCGTAAGGCTATTGGTGAGGAGGTAGCTCGGCTGTTGGCCGCAGGGTTTATCATGGAGGTCTTTCACCCGGAGTGGTTGGCTAATCCGTTGCTGGTTCTTAAGAAAACGGCACTTGGCGTATGTGTGTGGACTACACAGATTTGAACAAGGCTTGCCTAGCAGATCCCTTTGCCCTCCCTCGTATTGATCAGATTATTAACGCTACGGCGGGTTGTGACCGTTTGTGTTTTTTGGATGCTTACTCTGGTTATCATCAGATCAAAATGGCAGTTAAGGACCACGAGAAGACAACTTTCATAACTCCCTTTGGAGCCTTCTGCTATGTGTCTATGCCCTTTGGGCTCAAGAGTGCCCAGGCGACTTATCAGTGCGGTGTTCAGAATTGTCTTCATTAGCAGATTGGGCGCAATGTTCATGCATATGTGGATGATATTGTGGTGAAGTCCAGGAAGGAGGAAACATTGATAGATAACTTGAGAGAAACTTTTGACAACCTCTGGGTTTATAAGATGATGCTTAATTCGGACAAATGTGTCTTTGGTGTTCCGATAGGCAAGCTCTTGGGTTTTCTGGTGTCTAACAGGGGCATTGGGGCTAATCCGGAGAAGATCATAGCGATCACCTCTCTGGCTAAACCGGCATGTATGAATGACGTCAACGTCTGGCGGGCCGGATTGCAGCTTTGAGCCGGTTTATCAGTCGTCTTGGGGAGAAGGCTATCCCTTTATATCAGATGCTAAAGAAAATGGATGACTTTGTCTGGAGTGATGCGACTGATAAAGCGTTTGAGGATTTGAAGAGGCAGTTAGCTGAACCGCCTGTCCTTGAGGCTCCGGTCGATAAAGAGCCTTTACTGCTATATGTGGCTGCTAATGCCCGGGCTGTTAGTGTGGCTATTGTTGTGGAGCGCAAGGAGGCTGGAAAGGAGTATCCGGTTCAACGGCCGATTTATTATATTAGTGAGGTGCTTATCGAATCAAAGTAGAGGTATCCGCATTGGCAGAAGCTGGTGTATGGGGTGTTTATGGCAAGCTAGAAGCTCAAGCATTATTTTCAGGGTCATCCTATCACAGTGGTCAGTTCAGCCCCTCTGTGAGATATCATTCAAAACAGCGAGGCAACTGGCCGGATTGCTAAGTGGGCTATTGAGCTTGGACCTCACGGACTCAAATATACACCTCGCACAACGATCAAATCTCAAGAACTCGTGGACTTCATCAATGATTGGACCGAGTTGCAGGCGCTAGAGGAAAAGCCAGACAACACTTATTAGACTATTCACTTTGATGGGTCCAGGCAATTGGAGGGCTCGGGGGATGGAGTCATATTAACTTCCCCACGAGGTGACAAGTTTTGTTATGTTCTTCACTTAATGTTCCCTTGCACTAACAATGCAGCTGAGTATGAGGCCTTACTCCATGGTCTTCGGATGGCTAAGGATATGAACTTAAGCCGGGTTAAGTGCTTCGGTGACTCGGACCTGGTGGCTCAACATGTATCTGGCACTTGGGATTCTAAGGACCCACTCATGGCTGCATATCGACGAGAGGTGTAGTGGCTGGTCATTTCAAGGGCTATCAAGTTGACCATATAAACCGGCAAAAGAATGAAGCGGCAGACGCTTTAAGTCGTCTAGGCCCTCAGCGTAAACTGGTGCCACCATGCCTTCCTCGACGTACTGCATAATCCGTCGGTCAAGATACCCACAGAGGAGGAGTTGGCAATTCCTGACCCGGAGGCCCAGTTGGTGGCGGCTTTGCATGTTATATCGGATTGGACAGTCCCGTACTTGTCTTACATGAACCGGGGCGAGTTACCAGAGGATGAAACATTGGCCCGGCAGATAATCCGGCGATCCAAGTCAATGACCATTATCAATGGGGAGTTACATCGTTACAACGTCACAGGAGCAATTCAACGTTGTGTGTCTCCTCAAGAGGGTTGTGAGATTTTGCGAGAAATCCACAAAGGAGATTGTGGTCACCACGCCGGTTCAAAATCCTTGGTGGCTAAGGCTTTTCGTCACGGCTTCTATTGGTTGATGGCTCATGCTGATGCTGAGGATTTAGTCAAAAGGTGTGACGGTTGTCAGAAATTTGCACGCCGCGCTCATGTTCTGGCTCAGGAGTTGAGTATGATTCCATTAATTGCCCGTTTGCAACTTGGGGGCTCGATATGGTTGGAACCTTTAAGAGATCCAAGGACAAAAAGACCCACCTGTTAGTGGCGGTTGACAAGTTTACCAAGTGGGTAGAGGCAGAGCCAGTCAGTAAGTGCGATGCAGCCACGGCGGTTCAATTCATTAAAAAGGTGATATTCCGGTTTGGTTTTCCACATAGCATTATAACTGATAATGGTACTAATCTGTCCAAAGGAGATATGGAGGAATTTTGTCAACGTGAGCACATCTGGCTTGATGTAGCATCAGTGGCTCACCCCCAGTCTAATGGTCAAGCAGAGAGGGCAAATCAAGAAATTTTGAGAGGTATCAAACCCCTGCTTATGGTTCCTTTAAAGCGGACGCCAGGTTGTTGGGTGGAGGAGTTACCTTCCGTTTTATGGAGTATCAACACCACACCAAACAGGTCTACGGGTTACACGCCTTTCTTCATGGTTTACGGAGCAGAGGCGGTTCTCCCTAGTGACATCCGTCATGACTCACCCCGTGTGGCGGCTTACGTTGAAGCTGAGAATGAGAAAGCACGTCAGGACTCACTGGACCTGTTAGATGAGGAGCGTGATTTAGCAGCAGCACGTTCGGCGATTTATCAGCAAGATCTCCGACGTTATCACAGCCGCCGGGTTAAGACCAGAACTTTTCAAAAGGCGATCTGGTTCTCCGGCTCATCCAAGATCAGACTGATATGCACAAGTTATCCCCAAATTGGGAAGGACCTTTTGTGGTTAGCAAAAATCTGCACAACGGGTCATACTACCTCATCGATGTCCGAGAGCACAAAGACTCACACAAATCGGAGGAGGAGACCCAGCGGCCATGGAATATATCTCTTCTTCGGCCTTACTATACTTGAGCCATAGGCTCTTCTTATGTACATACTTATGACAATGTATATATTATATAATAAACCGGAGCCTCAGCTAAAGCGATGTCTCTGTTCTTTTTTACATCATGTGTGGTTCCATGGGGGCTTCTACTTACAAAACGGAGTTCTATTAACCCGGCTTATAAAGCCACACAGATATGAAGGAAATCACTAGGGGGCTTGGTCATATCCGAACCATAGCTACACCTCTTGATCGGCTTAAGACCAAAAAGAGAAATCACTAGGGGGCTTGGTTGTAATTACACCATAGCTACACCTTTTGATAGACTTGAAGCCAAAAGGAAATTATGTGGAACCAAAGAGAGTCTGTTGCATAAAGCGCAGCTCAAACATAGGTAACCACTGAGCATAGCTCAAATATTACTTGGGGGCTCCTTGCTTCTCAAAGAACAACGAGCTTGCACCTTTGTAATAGGCTATCAAGCCAGGCTTGGAAGCCAGGTGTATTCACCTAAAACCCCGGGTTATCCTGCCTCTTTAAGTAAGCCACTCCGTCCAGGTAAACCTGGTATGACCCATCGAACGTTTGACAAGTCAATCTCATAGACCCTGAACTTGTCAAAGTTAAAACGGTGATTGGTTAAAGATTGAGGTCCATCTTAAAAGGCTTTGCAAAATGGTTTAACTCAGCGGCCTGGCAGCCCATGAAAAGCCTCGATTTAGGGCCTGGAAGCCCGTGAAAAGCCTTGCATATTTCTTTTGTATTTGCCGATTTAAAATCTTTTGATAAGGGATTTATGAATATTTTCTGATAAACCGGTGTTTATTACAACCCGGCGTGGATTTCAATGCTCAGTTGTCAGTACATGATCAGTTCTAAACCGGCAGTAAGTTGCTTCGGTCTGGTTTTGACTAGATGTCACCAGCATTATATGAACAAATCGGTGGCTATTATAGCCCGGTATGGTTTTTATATGAACCGGCAAGAGGGCAAGGAGTCATCAACACTCCATATTGGTGTTTTTCACCCTTGCTATACAAACAGTTGGTCAACCAATGAGGTATGTCACAGGTATCCTCTATTTTATATCTGGTTATTACAATCTTGGTTATCCAACCAAGTTATGTATATATTTTTTGGGCATTATGACCCGTCCAGTGGTAAACCACTAGGACATTTTCAAGTTTTTATATGTAGGAACAAAAGCCATAATGGACTATGCATATCATAACTCCCAAAGGCATGGAAAGTTTTAAGTAACAAGCAAAACAAACATGCTCGATGGCATGACAGATAAAGGTGTTCACGCTATCCTATTACAAGGCGCTTTAAATAGCCCAAATTGAATAATTGTTTTAAAAGAGTGGAAGACTGCAACTGGTAAACCGGCCTCCGATTTATGATTCCTCATCTGGACGGCTTGACGATTGAGGGTCATCTTGAGTGGTCACATTCTCTTCATCTCTACCCAGTTGCTGGAAGTCAATTGTTGACCAATCGATTCCAATTAAGGCTTGAAAAACAGCTTCTTCATGAATAAGGGTGGAAGGGTCGATATCAGGACCGTAAGTGTGCTTACGGATTGGCGGTACAAGATCTTCCACATTGTGAATCAACACGAGCTGTCTTTCCCCTTCAGCGTCGTAAACCGGTTGGAAATGAGATAGATCTGTGTCATCCGCCAATTTGCTTGCTATAGGCCGCATCTCCTTTGTCAGCCTCCGAAGATCATCGTTTTTGAAGTTGGTGCCATCATCCTTCACGCTTGCTACCTCTTGAGCACTGCGTTGGTTTTCCCCGAAGAGGAAGGGATGATGCAGCAAAGTAGCGTAAGTATTTCCCTCAGTTTTTGAGAACCAAGGTATCAATCCAGTAGGAGGCTACGCGTGAGTCCCTCGTACCTACACAAAACAAATAAATCCTCGCAACCAACGCAAATAGGGGTTGTTAATCCCTATAAGGCCACTTACGAGAGTGAGATATGATAGATATGATAAGATAATATTTTTGGTATTTTTATGATAAAGATGCAAAGTAAAATAAAGGCAAAGTAAATAGCAAAGGAAATAACTAAGTAGTAGGAGATTAATATGACGAAGATAGACCCGGGGGCCATAGGTTTCACTAGTGGCTTCTCTCGAGAGCATAAGTATTCTACGGTGGGTGAACAAATTACTGTTGAGCAATTGACAGAATTGAGCATAATTATGAGAATATCTAGGTATGATCATGTATATAGGCATCACGTCCGAGACAAGTAGACCAACTCATGCCTGCATCTACTACTATTACTCCACTCATCGACCGCTATCTAGCATGCATCTAGAGTATTAAGTTAAAAACAGAGTAACGCCTTAAGCAAGATGACATGATGTAGAGGGATAGACTCATGCAATATGAAGAAAACCCCATCTTGTTATCCTCGATGGCAACAATACAATACGTGCCTTGCTGCCCCTACTGTCACTGGGAAAGGACACCGCAAGATTGAAACCAAAGCTAAGCACTTCTCCCATTGCAAGAAAGATCAATCTAGTAGGCCAAACCAAACTGATAATTCGAAGAGACTTGCAAAGATAACCAATCATACATAAAAGAATTCAGAGAAGATTCAAATATTATTCATAGATAGACTTGATCATAAACCCACAATTCATCGATCTCAACAAACACACCGCAAAAAGAAGATTACATCGAAATGTTCTCCACAAGAGAGGGGGGAGAACATTGTATTGAGATCCAAAAAGAGAGAAGAAGCCATCTAGCTACTAACTATGGACCCGTAGGTCTGAGGTAAACTACTCACACTTCATCAGAGGGGCTATGGTGTTGCTGTAGTAGCCCTCCGTGATCGATGCCCCCTCCGACGGAGCTCCGGAACAGGCCCCAAGATGGGATCTCGTGGATACAGAAAGTTACGGCGGTGGAATTAGGGTTTTGGCTCCGTATCTGATCGTTTGGGGGTACGTTGGTATATATAGGAGGAAGGAGTACGTTGGTGGATCAATAGGGGGCCCACGAGGGAGGAGGGCGCGCCTGGGAGGGTAGGCGCGCCCCTACCTCGTGGCCTCCTCTTTTCTTTCTTGATGTAGGGTCCAAGTCTCCTGGGTCTTGTTCGTTGAGAAAATCACATTCCCGAAGGTTTCATTCCGTTTGGACTCCGTTTGATATTCCTTTTCTTCGAAATCCTAAAACAGGCAAAAAAATAGCAATTCTGGGCTGGGCCTCTGGTTAATAGGTTAGTCCCAAAAATAATATAAAGGTGGATCATAAAGCCTAATAATATCCCAAACAGTAGATAATATAGCATGGAGCAATCAAAAATTATAGATACGTTGGAGACGTATCAAGCATCCCCAAGCTTAATTCCTGCTCGTCCTCGAGTAGGTAAATGATAAAAACAAAATTTTTGATGCGGAGTGCTACTTGGCATAATTTTAATGTAATTCTTCTCAATTGTGGTATGAATATTCAGATCCGAAAGATTCAAGACAAAAGTTCATATTGACATAAAAATAATAATACTTCAAGCATACTAACTAAGCAATTATGTCTTGTCAAAATAACATGGCCAAAGAAAGTTCATCCCTACAAAATCATATAGTTTAGTCATGTTTCATTTTCGTTACACAAGAATGCTCTCATAATGCACAACCCCGATGACAAGCCAAGCAATTGTTTCATACTTTAGTAATCTCAAACCTATAAACTTTCACGCAATATATGAGGGCGAGCCATGGACATAGCACTATGGGTGGAATAGAATATAATGAGGGGGGTTATGTGGAGAAGACAAAAAGGAGAAAGTCTCACATCAATGAGGCTAATCAATGGGCTATGGAGATGCCCATCGATTGATGTTAATGCAAGGACTAGGGGTTGCCATGCAATGGATGCACTAGAGCTATAAATGTATGAAAGCTCAACAAAAGAAAACTAAGTGGGTGTGCATCCCACTTGCTTGCTCACGAAGACCTAGGGCACTTGAGGAGGCCCATTGTTGGAATATACAAGCCAAGTTCTATAATGAAAAATTCCCACTAGTATATGAAAATGACAAAGCAAGAGACTCTCTAGCATGAAGATTAAGGTGCTACTTTGAAGCACAAGTGTGGCAAAGGATACTAACATTGTCCCTTCTCTCTTTTTCTCTCATTTTTTGGGCCTTCTCTTTTTTATGGACTTTCTCTTTTTTTATGGCCTTTCTCTTTTTTATATGGCCTTTCTCTTTTTTCCCTTTTTTTATAATTCCTCACTTGGGACAATGCTCTAGAAAATGATGATCATCACACTTCTATTTATTTACAACTCAATGATTACAAATTGATACTAGAACAAAAGATGACTCTATATGAATGCCTCCAGCGGTGTACCGGGATATGCAATGGACCAAGAGTGACATGTATGAAAGAATTATGAACGGTGGCTTTGCCACAAATACTATGTCAACTACATGATCATGCTAAGCAATATGACAATAATGAATGTGTCATGATGAATGAAATGATGGAAAGTTGCATGGCAATATATCTCGGAATGGCTATGGAAATGCCATAATAGGTAGGTATGGTGGCTGTTTTGAGGAAGATATAAGGAGGTTTATGTGTGAAGGAGCGTATCATCTTGTTCGTTGAGAAATCACGTTTCCCGAAGGTTTCATTTCCGTTTGGACTCCGTTTGATTATTCCTTTTTTCAAACCCCTAAAGGCAAAAAACAGCCAATTCTGGGCTGCCTCCGGTTAATAGGTTAGTCCCAAAAATAATATAAAATTGGATAATAAAGCCCAATAATGTCCAAAACAGTAGATAATATAGCATGGAGCAATCAAAAATTATAGATACGTTGGAGACGTATCAACGCTGGGGTAGCCTTGGCCGATATTTGCCGGTTCAAGATCTGGAATCCATGCCTTGCCCCGGATTAGCGCGGTTAGCGCACCTGACCTTGCGGCTGATCTCTTCAGTTCATCCAACCAGACAGGTAGCATGGCTAGCTTTTCGATGGTTTCTTTGATCATCGTTGGCGGAGGCTTGTTATAAGCTGCAGTGCAAATGGCTCTCTGGGATCCAGAATACATCTGTTCTATCAAAGTATAGGCCGCTTTAAGCTTCATCCGCATATCGGAGCCCAGATGAGTAATGTGTATCCCTGTCATGGTAAAGCATCAGTAAACCGGTTTTTGATAAGATGTTATGGATTGGAAAAAATTTCATATGCAGATACTTACCGAAGACAGCAGAGGTCAAGGCGTTAATCTGCCGTTTTAACCCGGTCAGTTCTTCAACCACCGGTTTCAGGGTTGTTTCTGCGTCTTCGGCCTTCTTTGTTAAACTGGCCTTTTCCGTCTCCCAGTCTGCACGCTCTTTGTTAAAGGTCTCTTTCAGCCTTTCCATGGCCGCTAAGGCATTTGTCAACTCTTCCTTGGCCTTGGAAGCCTCTGCTTGCTGAGATTTGACGTTTTCCTGAAGGTCAGTGGTTTGAGCATCCCTTTTACTCAGCTCGGCCTGCAACGGCAAGATATATCAACAATGAGATATGTATATTTGAAGTACCAAGCGTATAACAAGTTATGCACTTCATACTTGGGGGCTAATGCCTATTTGCTCTATCATCAAAAATTTATTTGCAAGTCTCAAGTACAATGCAAGCATTATCCTTGACACTTGGGGGCTAATGTATATCTGTTCAAATGGATGCATGGATTAAAGACCCGGTTCACCTTGGAAAGATAAACCGGCCCTTGGGGACTACACAGGCGAAAACTACAGGAATACAATGATCACGTCTGGTTTACTTCAAAAGATCAGTTGGTATATGGAGGACAAGTTTGCAAGAGTTAAGGTATTATAAAGTCCCAATTTATGATTGCCATCATAAACCGGCCCTTGGGGGCTACTTGGGTTGGTACTTGTACTTTGGATTTAAGAAAGGAAAAGTGATGAAAATACCTCACAACGCTCCTTCATCAGGTTCACCAAACCGGCTTCATAATCACGGTTTGAGTGCAGACGGTTTAGAAAACCAGAGTGGAGTTCTTGAGCGCTGAGGTGGGCATAGCTTGACAAGTCGGTGCTCCATTTGCCTTTTTCCATGGCAGCACACTCTTCCTTGGCACTATATTTCGCCAATATAACAGGATGGCCAGGAGAGATGTGGCTCATACCTGTAATGATAGCCTCGCCTTCTTTGTCTCCAGCAGCCTTTTCTGGAGTTGATGGAATGTCAGTAGTCCTTACTGGACTTGAAGGTCTGTTAGCAGCCCAGATTGGACTTGCCGGTTCACCATCTGGTACGGCAGTTTCAACTTCTGCTGGTTCATCAACATTATGATCTGGAGGGGGCGGTTCGTCAAATGTGGCTTCAGTATTTGGACCCTCCGGTTCTGCAGTCTGCTCCGGTTCAAAAACCACATGATCTTCGGGCGGGTTATTCACCCGAGCCTTCTTACTGGGTCTAGCTTTGGTTCTAAACAGAACAAAGTACAAAGGTTAATATAGCATATAGAGTGTGAAACATCAAAAGATTGGATTGAAATACTTACCCAGCCACGGTTATGAGAGGAGGGAGTTGTGTTGCTGTTAACTCGCCAGAAGATGAAGGAGGTGTCACCTGATAATTCGAATCGGACGGATTAAGAGGTTGTCGGAAATAGCCTGCCTTGGGATAAGAAGTGTGAGAAGTGGGTGAGACCTCAGATCGGCGCTTTCGAACCGGGGTGTCTGGTAAACCGGTCGAAGTGACCTTTTGGCCGCTGTGCCGGGTTGTGCGGCGAGCCTCGTGCTGCTGCTTCTTCAAAATAAATGTTGGATCCAAGTGAGCAAGAGGATGAGAAAAGCTTACTTTCTGGACCACTTGACGGATTTTTTGTGCTGGTAGAGAGTCTGGACCGGAGGAAAGGATAATTACCTCTGCATAGTCAGCTTGGCTGCCTCCAACGTCCTCCTGATAAGTATCATTGTCAATGAGATGTATGAAAAGTGAACCAAGTGAATCAAGTTCTGCCTCAACTTCCGGTTCATCCGGGTCGTCATCCAGTTCCATACTGATGCGTTTCGGTGCCTTCCGCTTTGTGGTTTTCTTGATGGCTTTTGTTTTAGGACGGGAAGGCTTTGCCGCTTTTTCTTGAGGTTTCTTTTTCCAGAACGGATCATCACCCTGTTTACAAATAAACAGAAGGGTATTCAAAGATTGTACAGTCTAAAGATATCAAGTGTAAAGCAGAAGAACAATACTTACAGCAGGCGGTTTGTTTTGGGTGTAAAAGGGGGTTAATCCGGTTTGGCGACAGGCAACTTCCGATTCGTTCAATATCTTCTTGATAGCCCCAGTGACTTCTTCATCTGTTAGCTGAATATTGATATGACGTTGGGAGTATTCTACTTCACCAGTGTACTCGCACATTAAGCGGGAGCGGCGACTTAGCGGCAAGATACTCCAGGATATCCAGCAACGGACAAAGTCTACACCTGTTAAACCGTTGGCCAAGAAGGCTCTCAGCTTGGCGAGTTGAGGTGCATACGGGGCCCGTTCCTGGGCACTTAGTCGTTGTGGAAGTGGATGAGTATTGGCAAGCCGGTGGGCACGGTAACCCGGCAGAGGATTCTCATCTTCAGGGGAGGTGTCTTTACAGTAGAACCAAGTTTGATTCCACTCTTTGGGTGACTGTGCAGCTTGGCATGAGGAAATTGAACCTGTTTTCTTTTCTGAATGGAGACACCACCAAGTTCAGTATTAGGTCCGTCTACAAATTCAGTGCGCCGGTTCAGATGAAAGAAATCCCAGAACAACTCAACAGTTGGCTCTTCTTGTAGGTACACTTCACAGAAAACTTGAAAGTTGCATATATTGGATACCGAGTTGGGTCCAATATCTTAATGGTGGAGTTGAAAGCTGGCAAGTACATCCCGGAAAAACTTTGATCCGGGCGGTTTGAAACCACAACCTATGTGATCAACAAACACCACTACCTCACCCTGTTTAGGGGTGGGAGGATTTTCCGGTCTAGGAACTTGCCACCGGATTTCATTCTTCTTTGGTAAGGTACTGATCTTGACCATTCCATTCAGTTGCTCCTCGGTAACCCGGGAGGGAGCCCAGTTGCAGGAACAAAACTGCTTGGCCATTGCAAGTGAAAAACTGGAAAGAAATGCCGGTTTACAATTCATTCATAGTGATGCATAAGGTATAACAGGACAAAGGAATCCAAGTATGTGAAATTGGTAAACTGGAGGCTGATACAATTATGAATGACAAAGCGATAAGCAGAAACAGAGGTATACACATACTATTAAACCGGAGTATGACAACGGAGATAAAGGGCTTGCCGGTTTACAAGGGGACTAATGGTATATAATAGATTACTCTCTACAAGGATAAACCGTCTATGTGATATAGAAGGTACAGATCTAAGGCAAGAATGACTAAGTAAAGGTAAAACATGTTTTACAAGACTGCATTGAAATTTTGGATCTACCATAAGCCAGGAAAAGGAAAAATATTGAGACTTAAAAGCTTGGTCCTGAAGCAGTTCACAAAAAGTCCAGATCAAGTTATGAAGTACTTAAAGATTGGATTAAATGATTGAGATAAGGAGTTTCATAGCTACTATGTGGAACTCATCAAGATCAAGTTCTACTATCTATGGGTTGACGAAGAACATGAGGAGAGCAACAGGAACCCGCATGAACCCTAACGGATCTACAGAGAAAAGAGGGGAAGCTTACAGCAGCGGTTGAGGTAGCGGTGATGCGCCGCGTCTTTATGATGCAACCAGGTTGATGCAGCAGCCAACGGAGATGCAGAGGCGGTGTTCGACGACGGCGGCGGTGCTCGGGTGCAGGGGCGTCGCGAGGAGTAAGAAGAAGTGAAGAGACGAAGGGGGAAAAGAGAATGACCTTCGGTCCTATTTATAAGGCGAACAGATAAGCGACAAGTGCGTAAATCGAGGAGCTTAAAATGGATAGTTAATAAGGATGTAGCCTCGATGGTTGGATACTCATTAATGAAGGGCATCTTCGGCTTTAACGAATAGGTGACATGATGGCGGTTTACTGCGGATCTAAAGGATGACATCACGGCGGTTTACCAGATCCATGTGAAGGTGTTAGGGCAAGAATTTTTCTAAGTGTTGAAGATTGACATGAACAAGTTCAAATCAATCTGGGGCCTAATGTTGGGGATATTACTACTGGACATAAACCGGCCAGGAGTAGTCGGGTTAACTTTATGAAGATTAGAAGCCATGAAGACATAAGGATGATGGCGCTTTACGAAGGCCCAAGGCCCAAAGGCGGGTTAAGGCCTGTAGATGTAAACCGACTCTTTCATGTAACTTGTATTGTAAGTTAGAAGGAATAGAGACCGAGCCGGATATGTTTACGATCCGGCCTCGGGACTCTGTAAACCGGCGGGCGTCAACCTATGTATATAAAGGGACGACCCAACAGCGGTTTAGGGACGGGCCAACAGACAACAACTCGAGAGCCAGGCAAAGAGGATTTGCTCCCTAGTCATCGAAACCCTAGCAATACCAACACAACTAGACGTAGGCTTTTACCTTCATCGAAGGGGCCGAACTAGTATGAAAACCCTCGTGTACCTTGTCCAGTTTAACCCGTTTAAGCTAACCCGTAGCGATGGCTCCACGACTAAGTCCTTTCACGAGGACATCTGCCGTGACAAAACCACGATAGATACCTCAGATTTTATTATCAAAAATCTATAGCCAATTCTATGAAAAGCATAGAGTAGAAGAACACAATCCACGGTTTTTGGTCCAAGCTTGCGCTTCTTGGGGATTGGTATATTGCCTTTCCCCAAACAACCCCAAGTACGTAGATAAGAGAGTTTTAACCTTTTCCTTTCCCATTCCTCAAATGGATTCATGTTGTTATGCTTTGCGGAACTTGGTTTAGGACATGACATGCAGTCATTAGCGCCTCCCCGCCATGCCTTGGAGAGACCCAATGTGTCTAACATGGTGTTAACCAAATCAGTTAGAGTTTGGTTCTTTCTTTCGGTCACCCCATTTGACTGAGTTGAGTAGGGAGGCATCCTCTCATGAATTATACCATGTTCTGCACAATACAAATCAAACTCATTGAAAAAATACTCTCCACCATGATCAGACCTAAGCCGTTTAATTTTTCAATCAGTTGGTTCTATGCTTCAGCTTTATAGTTTTTGAATACATTTAAAGCCTCATCTGTTGATTTCAGAAGATACACATAACAATATCTAGTGGAGTCATCAATCAACATCGTGAAGTATTTCTTTCCACATTTTGTCAACATGCCATTCATTTCACAAAGATTAGAATATGTAAGCTCTACTGGCGCCAAGTCTTTTTCCTTTGCAGTGTTATGGGAGTTGTGAGGTTGTTTAGCTTGCACACATACTTGGCACTTGGAGCCCTTGACAGTAGTGAATTTTGGAATTAAACTCATATTGGCTAGCCACGTCATGCAACCAAAGTTAATATGACAAAGTTGTAAATGCCAAATATTAGACTCATTATCATGGCAAACATTATTAGTAACTTCAGTGCAAAGTTTTGACAAAGACAGGCAGAACAAGCATCCGCACTCATAACCTTTTCCAACAAATTTTCCATATTTGGATATTACAACTTTACTAGAATCAAAAACCAACTTAAAACCATCTCGACATAAACAGGAACCGCTGACGAGATTCTTATTGATGGAGGGCACATGATGAACATTTTTCAAGCGCACGATCTTCTTTGAAGTAAAATTCAGATCAACTGTACTGACACCTCATACGGTAGCATGTGACCTGTTCCCCATCAGCATGGGAGAAGTCCATGTGACCTGATAAGAATAAAACATGGAAGCATCATCACAAACATGTACATTGGCACCGGTGTCAATCAACCAATTAGGAGAATTACATACTAAAAGGATGGTAGGAAAAATACCATACCTAGATTCCTTCATATCAGTATCACTGATGACAACATTAGCGGACTTGCCACTCTTCTCAAGTTTGCATTCCTCAAAGCGGTTAGGACATCTCGGAGCCAAATGATAAGGATCAATGCATACATGGCATAGTCACTTCCCCTTCTTATGAGAATTCTTCTTAAAGTTGGTAGAATGTGAAGGCTTGTTCTTTGCATCAAACTTGCCTTTGCCGTGAGATTTGTTAATGTTGCTTTTGAGCTTGTTGGGCTGGAAGTTCTTATTCTGTACCATGTGGGCAATAGAAGGTCCCTCAGCAACTAGAGCACGTGTGTATTTTGTTCTCGCCTTCTCTTCAACATCAAGAGTCCCAATGAGATCCGAAACGGAAAACTACTGTCTCTTGTGTTTCAGGAAAGTAGCGAAATTGCTCCACAAAGTTGGAAGCTTGGAAATGATGCCTCTAGCACCAATTTGTTCGACAAAAGACACTTGAAGTACTCAAGTTCCTTTGCGATCGATTATATCTCATGAGCCTATTGAACAACAAAGCGTCAGTCATCTTGTAGCCATATAATTGCTCGATGACGTACAACTCGTTGCCAGCGACCGAGGCCCCAAACTTGGCCTCAAGCACAACCCGCATGTGCTTGCCGTTGTCAACGGCATATACGAATCCACAATGGGATCATCAGGAACACTTAGAGGGGCACCCTTGAGGAGGGTATCAATCTTCTCAAAAGCTTACTGTTGGCAGGATTAAGATCGCACTCACGCTTGCCCTTAGTGGCATCATAGCAGTACATGGTCTGAAACCATTAAATTTCTAACGTTCGGTACCTCTTATATTGCACCCCCTTGAAGGTAGGCGGCTTCAAATGCGCGGCAAAACTACTCGGAGTAAATTGTCTATAATCAGGTTTTTGGATTGTTGAATATATGAGCAAATTAGTATGAGATTTAATCCGAATAAACAGTAAATAAATCATGACCATAATAATAGGGAATGATCACAAGGACTAGCAAAGTAGATGAATAGATCAAATCTAAGGCACAAACTAGATATAGGAATTCTAGTACGATCTCAAATAAGGAGGACAGAATCACATATGGTGCAGCGGGAGCAGAAGCATCGGTATTGATGTTGTCACCCATGTCATTGATGAAGAGGTTTCCGAGGTTGGTGAAGAAGTCGTTGCTACCTCTTGAGCTTGCGTTGGTTTTTCTCTTGAAGAGGAAAGGGTGATGCAGCAAAGTAGCGTAAGTATTTCCCTCAGTTTTGAGAACCAAGGTATCAATCCAGTAGGAGATTACGCAACAAGCCACTAAATACCTGCACAAACAAACACCAACTTGCAACCAACGCGACAAAGGGGTTGTTAATCCCTTCACGGTTATTCGCAAAGTGAGATCTGATAGAGATGGATAAGCGGTAAAGTATATTTTTGGTATTTTTGGTTTATGGAACGAAAAGTAAAAGATTGCAAAGTAAGGAAACGGTGACAGAAATTGGCAAGTTTACGGGAAACTAATATGATGTAAAGTAGACCCGGGGGCCATAGGTTTCACTAGTGGCTTCTCTCAAGATAGAAATTATTACGGTGGGTGAACAAATTACTGCCGAGCAATTGATAGAAAAGCGCAAAGTTATGACGATATATAAGGCAATGATCATGAATATAGGCATCATGTCCGTGTCAAGTAGACCGAAACGATTCTACATCTACTACTATTACTCCACATATCAACCGCTATCCAGCATGCATCTAGAGTATTAAGTTCATAAAGAACGGAGTAACGCCTTAAGCAAGATGACATGATATAGAGGAATTAACTCAAGAAATATGATGAAAACCCCATCTTTTTATCCTTGATGGCATTAATACAATACGTGCCTTGATGCCCCTACTATCACTGGGAAAGGACATCACAAGAGTGAACCCAAAGCTGGGCACTTCTCCCATTGCAAAAAACCAATCTAGTTGGCCAAACCAAATCGATAGTTCAAAGAGACTTGCAAAGATATCAAATCATGCATATAAGAATTCAGAGGAGATTCAAATAATATTTGTAGATAAGCTAATCAGAAATCCGCAATTTATCGGATCTCGCCAAACACACCGCAAAAGAGTATTACATCGAATAGATCTCCAAGAACATCGAGGAGAACTTTGCATTGAGAATCAAAGAGAGATAAAAAGCCATCTAGCTACTAGCTATGGACCCGTAGGTCTGAAGTAAACTACTCACGCTTCATCGGAGAGGCAATGGTGTTGATGTAGAAGCCCTCCGTGATCGATTCCCCCTCCGGTAGGATGCCGGAAAAGGCCCCAAGATGGGATATCACGGGCACAAAAGGTTGCAGCGGTGGAAAAGTGGTTTCGTGGCTCCCCTGGATGTTTTTGGGGTATAAGAGTATATATAGGTGAAAGAATTAGGTCAGGGGAGCTATGAGGGGCCCACAAGGTCGGGGGGTGGGAGGGGGCGCCCTCCACCCGTGTGGCCGCCTCAAGGATCCTCTGACTTGTACTCCAAGTCTCCTGGGTGTCTTCTGGTCCAAGAAAAATCATGGCGAAAGTTTTATTCCGTTTGGACTCCGTTTGGCATTCCTTTTCTGCGAAACTCTAAAACAAGGTAAAAACATAAACTGGCACTAGGCTCTAGGTTAATAGGTTAGTCCCAAAAATCATATAAAATAGCATATTAATGCATATAAAACATCCAAAACAGATAATATAATAGCATGGAACAATCAAAAATTATAGATACATTGGAGACGTATCAAGCATCCCCAAGCTTAATTCCTGCTTGTCCTCGAGTAGGTAAATGATAAAAACATAATTTTTGATGTGGAATGCTACCTAACATATTTATCCATGTAATTCTCTTTATTGTGGCATGAGTGTTCAGATCTGTAAGATTCAAAACAAAAGTTTAATGTTGACATAAAAACAATAATACTTCAAGCATACTAACAAAATAATTATGTCTTCTCAAAATAACATGGCTAAAGAAAGCTTATCCCTACAAAATCATATAGTCTGGCTATGCTCCATCTTCATCACACAAAATATTCAAATCATGCACAACCCCGATGACAAGCCAAGCAATTGTTTCATACTTTTGACGTTCTCAAACCTTTTCAAGTTTCACGCAATACATGATGAGCCATGGACATAACACTATAGGTGGAATAGACGGTGGTTGTGGAGAAGAAAAAAAGAAGGAGATAGTCTCACATCAACTAGGCGTATCAACAGGCTATGGAGATGCCCATTAATAGATGTCAATGTGAGTGAGTAGGGATTGCCATGCAACAGATACACTAGAGTTATAAGTTTATGAAATCTCAAAAAGAAAACTAAGTGGGTGTGCATCCAACTTGCTTGCACATGAAGACCTAGGGCGTTTGAGGAAGCCCATCGTTGGAATATACAAGCCAAGTTTTATAATGAAAAATTCCCACTAGCATATGAAAGTGATATCATAGGAGACTCTCTATCATGAAGATCATGGTGCTACTTTGAAGCATGAGTGTGGCAAAAAGGATAGTAACATTGTCCCTTCTCTCTTTTTCTCTCATTTTTTTGACAATGCTCTAATAATGAAAATCATCACACTTCTATTTACTTACAACTCAAGAATTACAACTCAATACTAGAACAAAAATATGACTATGTGAATGCCTCCAGCGGTGTACCGGGATGTGCAATGAATCAAGGGTGACATGTATAAAAAATGAGAAATGGTGGCTTTGCCACAAATATGATGCCAACTAGATGATCATGCAAAGCAATATGACAATGATGATGTGTGTCATAATAAACGGAACAGTGGAAAGTTGCATGGCAATATATCTTGGAATGACTATGGAAATGCCATAATAGGTAGGTATGGTGGCTGTTTTGAGGAAGGATATGTGGTGGGTTTATGGTACCGGCGAAAGTTGCGTGGTACTAGAGAGGCTAGCAATGGTGGAAAGGTGAGAGCGTGTATAATCCATGGACTCAACATTAGTCGTAAAGAACTCATATACTTATTGCAAAAATCTATTAGTCATCCAAACAAAGTATTACGCGCATGCTCCTAGGGGGGTAGATTGGAAGGAAAAGACCATCGCTCGTCCCCGACCGCCACTCATAAGGAAGACAATCAAAAAACATCTCATGCTCCAACTTCGTTACATAACGGTTCACCATACGTGCATGCTACGTGACTCACAAATCTTAACACAAGTATTTCTCAAATTCACAACTACTTACTAGCATGACAATAATATCGCCATCTTCATATCTCAAAACAATCATAAGGAATCAAACTTCTCATAGTATTCAATGCACTGTATATGAAAGTTTTTATTATATCCCTCTTGGATGCCTATCATATTAGGACTAATTTTATAACAAAAGAAAATTACCATGCTGTTTAGAGACTCTCAAAATAATATAAATGAAGTATGAGAGTTCATCAATTTATATAAAATAAAACCACCACCGTGCTCTAAAAAGATATAAGTGAAGCACTAGAGCAAATTTGCCTAGCTCAAAAAAATATAAGTGGAGCACATAGAGCATTCTAATTAATCACGATTCATGCGTGTGTCTCTCAAAAGGTGTGTACATCAAGGATGATTGCAGCAAACTAAAAAGGAAAGACTCAAACCATACAAGACATTCCAAGCAAAACACATATCATGTGGTGAATAAAAATATAGCCTCAAGGAACGTTACCGGTAGACGAAGACGAAGAGAGGGGATGCCTTCCCGGGGCATCCCCAAGCTTAGGATTTTTGACATCCTTGAATATTACCTTGGGGTGCCTTGGGCATCCCCAAGCTTAGGCTTTTGCCACTCCTTATTCCATAGTCCATCAAATCCTTACCAAAATTTGAAAACTTCACAACACAAAACTCCAACAGAAAATCTCGTAAGCTCCGTTAGTATAAGAAAATAAATCACCACTTTTGGTACTGTTGTGAACTCATTATTTATTTAAATTGGTGTAATATGTACTGTGTTCCAACTTTTCCATGGTTCATACCCCTCGATACTAGCCATAGATGCATCAAAATAAGCAAACAACACGCGAAAAACAGAATCTGTCAAAAATAGAACAGTCTGTAGAAATCTGGAGATTTCGAATACTTATGTAACTCCAAAAATTCTGAGAAATTAGGAAGTCCTAGATAATTTGTTTATAAATCCTTTGCAAAAATAATCAGCATTTTATCGCGCTTGTGTTAAAAACTAAAACTAATCTCCTGGGTGCAAAAGTTTCTGTTTTTCAGCAGAATCAAATCAAGTATTACCATAAGCTATCCCAAACCCAAAGGTCTTACTTGGCACAAGCACTAATTAAAACACAAAACCACATCTAACCAGAGGCTAAATGATTTATTCAAAGCAAAACAGGACCTGAAACATAAGAACAAAAATAAAATTGGGTTGCCTCCCAACAAGCGCTATCGTTTAACGCCCCTAGCTAGGCATAAAAACCCAAATAGATCTAAGTATTATCATCTTTGGCATTGGGGAAGAAAAAAAATTCTTATCTATGGCATTTATCTTTTTGTTTTGTGAGAGCACATGGACATTCATCATACAAGAAATATTAAACACATTGCAAAAATTTGCATCTAAACTTGCCTTCATCTCTTTAATTTTTTTATAGAAACTCATAATGGCGGAAGATTCAACATCCTTTTCCTTAGGGTGCCCGAATATGGATTTCATCTTCTCATAAGTATCGATGGCGTCCCCTCCAAGAAAATTGTTTTCAAAAATAGAATCCAAAACTTGCTTAAAAGAAGGGGAAGGCCAAAATAATATCTTTTAAGTAAACCTCAATTTGATATTGGGGCACATAGCTAGCTCGAATCCTCAACAACCGATCCCAAGCATCCTTCAAAGATTCATCAAGCAAATAACGAAAAATTCCGGGATCATCTTCATCAAGATTCAAATCCTCCTCAACTATCCCAGTAAGTTTTTCCATAGCACCATTATTTATAAGCTTAGAAAGGACAGATGGGTTATCCAAGGTGTCGGTGTCAAAACTGGCGGATCTCGGGTAGGGGGTCCCGAACTGTGCGTCTAGGCCGGATGGTAACATGAGGCAGGGGACACAATGTTTTACCCAGGTTCGGGCCCTCTTGATGGAGGTAAAACCCTACATCCTGCTTGATTAATATTGATGATATGGGTAGTACAAGAGTAGATCTACCACGAGATCAGAGAGGCTAAACCCTAGAAGCTAGCCTATGGTATGATTGTATGTTATGGTTCTTGTCCTACGGACTAAAACCCTTCGGTTTATATAGACATCGGAGAGGGTTAGGGTTACACAAGGTCGGTTACAAAGGAGGAGATATCCATATCTGTATTGCCTAGCTTGCCTTCCACGCCAAGTAGACTCCCACCCGGACACGAGACGAAGTCTTCAATCTTGTATCTTCATAGTCTAACAGTCCGGCCAATGGAGATAGTCCGGCTTCCCGAAGACCCCCTAATCCAGGACTCCCTCAGTAGCCCCTGAACCAGGCTTCAATGACGATGAGTCCGGCGCCCAGTATTGTCTTTGGCATTGCAAGGCGGGTTCCTTCTCCGAATACATCACAGAAGAATTTGAATACGAGGATAGTGTCCGACCCTGCAAAATAAGTTCCACATACCACCGTAGAGAGAATAATATTTTCGCAAACCTAATTTGCTGACTTGTTTTGACAGCATGACGTTATGTCATGGCCCGGTGATTATTCAAACCGTTTCCTTTAACTAGCCCCGCACATAATGCGAGGCAGTTTTTTCGACACGTCTTGTCAAAGCAGAGATCGTGTCCCCTTATTACGGGATTCTCATCAACACGGGCGTGGGTGACACAACCGCGCCATCGATTACGGCGCTTGGGGGATAAGCGAGTTTTACCAGGCTAGTGGGGACACTTAGTTTCGTCCACCCATATAAAGGGATAAGGATTCACCTTTCTATCCACGCCTTCTTCCTCCTTCACTCATCCGTTTTCGAACACTCGAGCTCTAGCGCCCAAGTCCGCACTTCCCACCTCAACCTTCTCCAACCATGTCCGGAGCGGGAGGCAGGTGGATGGTATCCTCCACCACGGATGGAGACATCAAGAAGCTGAGGAGAGCCAGATACCTGCCCGACGACATCGCGCACCGGCTCCCAAATGAGGGGAAGCTCATCCCCACCCCTAGGCCCCATGAGAGGGTAGTGTTCCTCACCCATTTCCTCCGCGGACTGGGATTCCCTCTCCACCCATTCGTCCGGGGCTCATGTTTTATTACGGCCTGGATTTCCATGATCTGGCCCGAACTTCATCCTCAACATCTTGGCGTTTATCGTCGTGTGCGAGGCCTTCCTCCGCATCAAGCCCCACTTCGGCTTATGGTTGAAGACCTTCAATGTCAAGCCGAAGGTTGTGGGCGGCCGCCAGGCGGAGTGCGGAGGTGCCATGGTGGGCAAGATGCCCAACATAACATGGCTCGAGGGCTCCTTTGTGGAAACCATAAAGGGGTGGCAATCGGGGTGGTTCTACATCACCGAGTCGCGCGACCCTGTATGGGCAGCGGCCCCCGAGTTCCGATCTGGCATCCCCACGCGGCTCACCTCCTGGAAAGAGAAGGGCCTGTCCTGGGGTAGTTCAGGAGAGCTGACCGGACTCCAAACATGTATTCAAAACATGGTGAACAAGAAGCTCAAACTTGTCAACGTGGTCCAGGTCATGCTCCACCGCCGGATCCTCCCGTGCCAACAATGGGAGTTCAACTTGTGGGAGTTCGACCCGGTGCAATACCAAACTCTGAACAGGCTCTTCGACACAACTCACGAAGATGCCTGGAGGGTGCTGTTCAAAAGCGCCGAGGTCCCCCCTCCTATTACTGAGGATCGCGGATTCAGTGCGAAGCACCAAGCCAGTGCGGTAAGCTGCTTTACCTTTCATAGGATACTTATTTCTTATAGATTGACTCCATGCGAGATCTAAACTCCCGTACCTTTGACAGGACTGGCAGGAGACGACCGAACAGATCGACTGTCCGGCTCCTTTGCCCGAAGGCCCAGCAGACGCTCTTCTGGCAAAGATGCTGACTCCGGCCCCTTCTACGGTGCCGGAGAAGACCAAGAAGGCCAAGGGAACCCGAAAGAGTTCCCGACGCCAGGCATCGTCGGACTCTCCGTCCGATGACTCTGTGGCGCACTCCTCCCCCAAAGACGAGGAAGAAGAAGAAGATGCTCCCCCTCCAGCTGGGGGAGATAAGAAAAGGAAGGCCGCCCCAACTGGGGGGCCGAAGGGACCAAGAAGGGAAGGACTCTCCTTCCGGACAGTTCCACCACCGTCGACGAAGGCGAAGACGAGTGGTTGCCCAGGGCCAAGCCCCCAGGGAGATCGTAAGTATTCGGATACCAAATTAACTCATAGCATTCCTTTGTCGCACTGCTTTCCCTAACGCCGAACATGATTATGCAGGCCGCCACGAGCCAGTATTGATGTATCATCGGACGGCTCCCTGGGCTCGTCGGACATGGATAGCGATCCAGTCCCGACCGCCACCTCCCCTCATCCTGCCGACGATGCCGAGGTGCTGTCTCAAGAGGCACCGGACCAAGGGGAGACAGTCCCGGAGGCGCCTCAAGGCGGCCTTCCGGACTCCGGGAGACGAGGGGACGGGGCCCCTGAGAGCTCCGAGTTCGGCCCTCAGCCGAATACCGCGCCAGAACCTCCAGCGGTTCTAGGCTCGGGCAGGTGGCCTCCTTCTAAGAGGGGCAAGACGCCTGTGCCGGTGACCTCTATCCATCCAGAGGCGCCGGACAATCTGCTAGAAGTGCTTCGCAGCGCTTCCATCGACGAGGAGCATCGTACTGTTATGAGTGCGGTGGTCCAGAAGGTTCAGTCCGCCAAGAGCGGGTTGACTGAAACCTGTGCCAGCCTTCTAAAGGGCTTTGAGGTAAGTGTTTTAAAATGTAGTAGAAATATTATTGCATAGATAGTAGCCCCTGATGCTTTGTTCGTTGTTCACAAAGAAAAGCCGAACAGAGGATCAAATAATATCGCAGGAGTCTAATATAAGTATGTCAATATGCATATGCAGGCCTCGCTGCTGGCGTCCACCGCACTGACTGCGGAGGTTGCCGTACTGAAGCAGGACCTTGAGGGGTCCAGGAAAGAGCTCGGCCTTGCCAAGAGGCAGCTCGAGGAGAACAAGGGTAAGTAATACCCTGTCTATAGATATGTATATATAAACGAAGATGCGATTGCAAAATGATAGTATCATCGTATATTTGCCAGGGGCCACGACCGAGGTGGTGACCCTGAAGCAAGCGCTAACCAAGGCCGAAGATAAAGCGGCCAAGGAGCGCACCGAGCAAGAGAAGCACGAGGCTCGGGTGGGCGAGGTGCAGCAAGAGCTCCAGGCTCTCGTGGTGAAGCACGAAGCGTTGGAGCTTGACTCAAAGACGCGGGAGTCTGAGCTTGCCGCGGCCCTCGAGGGCACAAAAAGTGCCAAGGACGAAGCCCAAAAGGCCCGCCAGGAGATCGACGCAATGAAGAAGATAGCGGTGGGTAAGGCTTTCTATATGCAAAGCAAGCATGTAAGAGTAAATATCTGATTACTTACCCGAATCCGGAGCTCTCCAGGAGCATTCGCAGATTTGCCCCGCAGCGTGTCCGATGCCGCACAATTTTACCAGGCCGAGGATGGAAGCTCAACGGAGAAGTTGTTCTGGTCTCAGTATGCTGAGGCCGAACACCCGGTGCCAATGAGCGACCAGCTGAAGCAGATGGTCGAGCTACATAAGGCGGCCGATCGGGCCATGAAGAGCTTTATAGTCCGGCTGTGGCCTGGCGACGCCCTTCCGAACATCTTCTTCCTCCTGGTGAGGCGGCCTGTGGATGCCTGTCCGCGGCTGGAGGTCGTCAAGCGATCTGTCTGCATTGAAGGTGCACGCCGGGCTTTCGCTCGTGTGAAATTGCAGTGGGTCAAGCTAGACGCCGTGAAGCTGATCAAGGAGGGGCCGCCGGAGGGCAAGGAGCACCGCCACCCCGAGATGTACTACGAGGGTGTTCTGCCGAGTGCCCGTCTCATAGCGGACGAGTGTTCCAAAGATGTAATATTTGAATGAGACTTGCTCGTTTTATCCTGTATTTATGAAAACTTGTTTCATATGTGCTATGCAACGCTTGTTTGATTTAAAATATTGCCTTCTGTTTGGCTATTTATCCAATCTGAGAGATGGCTAGTCCTCGGCTTCTGCCCCCATGCCACGAGTGCTGGGGTGTTCGGGATAAACCTGAGTACTCTTGTTCCCATGTTTGGGTCCTTCGAGGGAGGTGCTCAGCACAGCGAACAAGGCAACCGGACTAATAATGCTTTATCACTCTCACTTAGCCATAGAATTCTATAATTTTAAATTTCGGCGAAGCCCATGGTATTCGGAAGACCGAATTCGGGGCGCGATACACGCCTTTAAGCCGGACAGGGCCGGCCCCTCGCTCTAAGCGGCATAAGTCTTTAGGGACTCGAAAACCTCGCCGAACAGCGACCAGTCTCTCGCCTTATCATGACAGTCAGTTTTAGCTTTCTCTACCGAGGTGCTGAACCCAGCAGAACCGGGGCACAATCGCAGTAGTTCTCCTAGCGCTACCTTAGCCGATAGAGCGGAACGTAAGGTACCAAAACATAGGAGCCGGGCAAACCCAACATTTAACCAAAGACATGATTCAGAGATGATGCATATAATGCTATAAGTTCGGGGTGCCGCACTTGTGAAAGTGTTCGGACTTTTCACACCGTATTGTGGGGTACGTAAGCCCCTGGTGTGTTGGCCGTACCAAAGTGTACGGTTGCAAGGCGTCATTAATGAACACATGGATATATATATAACAAGAATGCAATAATAGTCGTAATGTCATGCATTGTTTAGTCAAAAGATCGCGTTAAAGCAGAGTGATACAGGTAGTGCGATAAGCAAAGAGTAGGACTATGTCCCTTCCAAGGGCAAGCTGAGGAATGATATGAAATCGAATATTTCTCTCATTACTATAATCCACCTGGGAATTCCGTGGTATGACGTAGCTGGTTGCCTCCTTGGTTGCTGCATCATGTGTTCGGCAATAGTGTTGCCGGACAGTGTTTCCAGAGATTAAGGTCCTGAAAAAAGAGAAAAATTGCAAAACGGGAAGCCCCTAGTGCGGTTTAAGCTGCGTCTTGGGGCGTGTTGCAGTTTTGCCCCCCTCCCCACCTGTGCCCATGGTATTTTTGGTGCATAAGTATGTACGCGTGGCACGAGTTTTCCCGTTGGGCTGGGATTTGGGTGGGTGCCATATTGCTACGCGAGCTCAGATCGTGACAGACGGTCCATTTTTCGATTGCTCCGAGCGCGCTTGAAGGTGTCCGGGCTTTGAAGCGCCGAACTGGTTGATTGCCTTGAGAGGCTGCTTTGCGCTTCTGCTGCGAGGGCCGCGGTGTGCTCCTCTGTTCGGAGAGAGCGATCTGTGTTTCCATTGACTGTAATAACTCTGCGATGTCCTGGCATCTTGAGCTTGAGGTATGCATAATGTGGCACCGCATTGAATCTAGCAAATGCAATTCGCCCGAGCAGCGCATGATAACCACTGCGGAACGGGACTATGTCAAAGATTAACTCTTCGCTTCGGAAGTTATCCGGGGATCCGAAGGCCACTTTCAGTGTAATTGAGTCTGTGCGATTGGCCTCTACACCTGGAACGACGCCTTTAAAGGTCGTTTTTGTGGGTTTGATCCTTGAGGGTTCTATACCCATTTTGCACGCTGTGTCCTGATAAAGCAGGTTCAGGCTGCTACCGCCATCCATAAGGACTCGAGTGAGGTGAAATCCGTCAATGATTGGGTCTAGGACCAGTGCGGCGAATCCTCCATGACGGATACTAGTGGGGTGGTCCCTGCGATCGAAGGTGATCGGACATGAGGACCAAGGGTTGAACTTCGGGGCGACCGGCTCCAACGCATATGCGTCCCTGAGCGCACGCTTCCGCTCCCTCTTGGGGATGTGGGTTGCGTATATCATGTTCACCGTCCGCACTTGTGGGGGAAACCTCTTCTGTCCTCCGGTGTGTGGCTGCCGTGATTCCCCCTCGTCATCGCTATGCGGCCACTTGTCTTTGTTTTTGGCAAGCAACTTGCCGGCCTGCTTGAACACCCAACAATCCCTGTTGGTTGATTGGCTGGCTTGTCTGGGGTGTCGTGTATTTGACACGAGTGATCGAGTATACGGTCCAAGTTGGACAGACCCGGCGTATTTTGTTTGAATGGCTTTTTCCGCTGACCGGGTTTAGAGCCTTTGAATCCGGCATTGACTGCCATATCCTCGGTATTTTCGCTGTTAATGCGGCGCTTATGTTTGTTGCGACGTGACCTGCTATTGCCGTCCTTGGTATCATAGGTACCATGGTTCTTTGATATGTTATTACTGCGAGCCAGCCAGCTGTCTTCTCCCGCACAAAAGCGGGTCATGAGGGTCGTGAGAGCTGCCATAGATTTCGGCTTTTCCTGACCAAGGTGCTGGGCTAGCCACTCGTCTCAGATGTTGTGTTTGAAAGCCGCTAAGGCCTTTGCATCCGGACAATCGACGATTTGATTTTTCTTTGTAAGGAACCGAGTCCAGAATTGCCTGGCCGACTCTTCTGGCTGCTGAATTATGTGGCTCAAGTCATTGGCGTCTGGTGGTCGCACATAAGTGCCCTGAAAGTTGTCGAGGAATGTGGCTTCCAGATCTTTCCAACAGCTAATGGAGTCTGCTGGCAAGCTGTTAAGCCAATGCTGCGCTGGTCCTTTGAGCTTTAGTGGGAGGTATTTGATGGCGTGTAAGTCATCACCGCGGGCCATGTGGATGTGGCGGAGTAAATACTCGATCCATACTGCGGGATCTGTTGTGCCGTCGTATGATTCAATATTTACGGGTTTGAAACCTTCTGGGAATTGATGATCCATTACTTCATTTGTGAAGCATAAGGGGTGTGCGGCGCCTCTGTATTGGGCTATATCGCGACGCAGCTCGAATGGGTCTTGCCCGCTGTGTTCGGCCCAACCGGATTTGCTTTTACTATATCCGGCATGACGTTTATCGTCTCGCAGAGTGGTGCGCCTTCGTGATCTGTAGATCGATCTTGCATGCTTTTCTTTGTCCTCCAATATGTCCCGTAGGTCTGGCGTATCTCCCCAGGCCTTTTTATGTGAATGGCATCGGGGTGGAGGCTGAGTTTTTTGCTAGAATGCCCCTCTATCGTGGCCACGAGGTGGCCATCAGCCGTATCATACGCTTCTTCCTCCAGTCGGGGTAGTAACCTGCACTTTGGGTAATTCTTGGAGGGGCGCTCAAGTTTATATTCCTCGGCCGCGAGGACTTCAGTCCATCTGTCAGCTAGCAGATCTTGATCAGCTTGAAGCTGCTGCTGCTTTTTCTTGAGGCTATTTGCCGTGGCCATAAGCCGGCGCTTGAAGCGCTCTTGTTCGATGGGATCCTTTGGTACGGCGAATTCATCGTCGCCGAGGCTTGCCTCGTCTTCGGAGGGGGCATGTAATTGTCATCTTCCTCTTCTCCGTCTGCCGCTCTCTTAGGAGGGCTGGCTTCTCCATCGTCCTACTCTAAATCTTGCTGGAGGGGATTGTTATTGTCTTCGGCACTATCCAGAGTGTTATTATCTCATGTGCCGGTATCACCACTTTTGCTTTGGCGGGACTTAGAGCGGCGCCGCTGACGTCGACGCTTGGGTTGCTACTTGGAGGGGTCATCCTCCGCTATCTCATCGCCATTGCCTTCTTTGGGTGTATCCACCATGTATATGTCATATGACGAGGTGGCTTTCCAGTGCCCTATAGGTGCTGGTTCATGTTCGTCTCCTACATCGTCGTCCATACCGTCGATGTCTTCAGAGTCGAAGTTGAGCATGTCGGTTAAATCATTGACAGTGGCTACGAAGTGGGTGGTGGGTGGGCGTCGAATTTCTTCGTTGTCCGCATCCCAATCCTGTTGGCCATAGTCCGGCCAGGGCTCTCCTGACAAAGAGAGAGACCTTAGTGAATTCAGAATGTCGCCGAAGGGCGAGTGCTGAAAGATATCCGCAGCGGTGAATTCCATGATCGGCGCCCAATCGGATTCGATTGGCAGGGGCGCGGACGGTTCGGAGTCTGGAAAAGAGTCCGGCACCTTGGAGTTACGGGCTTCATAGAGGATTAGGCTGGTGTTCGGCTCGATCGCCGTTGAGACTGCATCCCCTGAGGAGGTGTCTAGCCACCCGTCCTCGATTGGCGCAGTTGGCTCCGAGCTAAGGGTCGGAGCTGATGCGGGCGCGACCTCTGGGGTACTGTTCAGCGGCAGAGCTAGGTCATACCCATCGTGACAGTGCGGCGCGCCCGGCTGCTGCTCGAATCCGTCGAAGATCAAGTCTCCGCGGATGTCGGCCGTGTAGTTCAAACTTCCAAATCTGACCTGATGGCCAGGGGCGTAGCTTTCAATCTGCTCCAGATGGCCAAGCGAATTAGCCCGCAGTGCAAAGCCGCCGAATACGAAGATCTGTCCGGGGAGAAAAGTCTCACCCTGGACTGCATTGTTGTTGATGATCGGAGGAGCCATCGAGCCTAACGGCGATGACACAGAGGAACTCTCAATGAAAGCACCAATGTCGGTGTCAAAACCGGCGGATCTCTGGTAGGGGGTCTCGAACTGTGCGTCTAGGCCGGATGGTAGCAGGAGGCAGGGGACACAATGTTTTACCCAGGTTCGGGCCCTCTTGATGGAGGTAAAACCCTACGTCCTAATTGATTAATATTGATGATATGGGTAGTACAAGACTAGATCTACCACGAGATCAGAGAGTCTAAACCCTAGAAGCTAGCCTATGGTATGATTGTATGTTATGGTTCTTATCCTATGGACTAAAACCCTTCGGTTTATATAGACACTGGAGAGGGTTAGGGTTACACAAGGTCGGTTACAAAGGAGGAGATATCCATATCCATATTGCCTAGCTTGCCTTCCACGCCAAGTAGAGTCCCACCCGGACACGAGACGAAGTCTTCAATCTTGTATCTTCATAGTCTAACAGTCCGGCCAATGGAGATAGTCCGGCTGCCCGGAGATCCCCTAATCCAGGACTCCCTCACAAGGTACTTGAACCTGGGAGAAAACCCGAAACTCTTTTAGATTCAGCCATGGAAAAGGAGATGAACAAAAAGGAGTGCGAAGAAAAGGCAAATCTTTTCATAAATCGTTTTAGAAGTGGGGGAGAGGAAAATGAGACGCGAATGGCGAATAATGTAATGCGAGAGATGAGAGTTTATGATGGGTACTTGGTATGTCTTGGCTTGGTGTAGATCTCCCCGGCAACGGCGCCAGAAATCCTTCTTGCTACCTCTTGAGCTTGCGTTGGTTTTTTCCTTGAAGAGGAAAGGGTGATGCGGCAAAGTAGTGTAAGTATTTCCCTCAGTTTTGAGAACCAAGGTATCAATCCAGTAGGAGACTACGCAACAAGCCACTGAATACCTGCACAAACAAACACCAACATGCAACCAACGCGACAAAGGGGTTGTCAATCCCTTCACGGTTATTCGCAAAGTGAGATCTGATAGAGATGAATAATGGTAAAGTAATATTTTTGGTATTTTTGGTTTATGGAACGGAAAGTAAAGGATTGCGAAGTAAGGAAACGGTGACAGAAATTGGCAAGTTGATGGGAAACTAATATGATGTAATATAGACCTCGGTGCCATAGGTTTCACTAGTGGCTTCTCTCAAGATAGAAATTATTACGGTGGGTGAACAAATTACTTTCGAGCAATTGATAGAAAAGCGCAAAGTTATGATGATATCTAAGGCAATGATCATGAATATAGGCATCACGTCTGTGTCAAGTAGACCGAAACGATTCTGCATCTACTACTATTACTCCACACATCGACCAGTATCCAGCATGCATCTAGAGTATTAAGTTCATAAAGAACGGAGTAACGCCTTAAGCAAGATGACATGATGTAGAGGAATTAACTCAAGCAATATGATGAAAACCCCATCTTTTTATCCTCGATGGAAACAATACAATACGTGCCTTGCTGCCCCTACTATCACTGGGAAAGGACACCGCAAGATTGAACTCAAAGCTAACCACTTCTCCCATTGCAAGAAAAACCAATCTAGTTGGCCAAACCAAATCGATAGTTCGAAAAGACTTGCAAAGATATCAAATCATGCATATAAGAATTCAGAGGATATTCAAATAATATTCATAGATAAGCCGATCATAAATCCACAATTCATTGAATCTCGGCAAACACACCACAAAAGAGTATTACATCGAATAGACCTCCAAGAACATCGAGGAGAACTTTGTATAGAGAATCAAAGAGAGAGAAAAAGCCATCTAGGTATTATCTATGACCCCGTAGGTCTGAAGTAAACTACTCACGCTTCATCGGAGAGGCAATGGTGTTGATGTAGAAGCCCTCCGTGATCAATTCCCCCTCTGGCAGGATGCCGAAAAAGGCCCCGAGATGGGATCTCATGGGTACAGAAGGTTGCGGCGGTGGAAAAGTGGTTTGTGGCTCCCTTGGATGTTTTGGGGGTATAAGAGTATATATAGGCGAAAGAATTAGGTCAGGGGAGCTACAAGGGGCCCACAAGGTCAGGGGGCGCGCCCCACCCCCCTGGGCGCGCCCTCCACCCTTGTGGCAGCCTCGAGGCTCCTCTGACTTATACTCCAAGTCTCCTGGGTGTCTTCTGGTCCAAGAAAAATCATTGCGAAAGTTTTATTCCATTTGGATTCCGTTTGGTATTTCTTTTCTGCGAAACTCTAAAATAAGGAAAAACAGAAACTGGCCCTGGGCTCTAGGTTAATAGGTTAGTACCAAAAATCATATAAAATAGCATGTTGATGCATATAAGAATCCAAAACAGATAATATAATAGCATGGAACAATAAAAAATTATAGATACGCTGGAGACGTATCAGTTGTCGTTGGCGAAGTCGTCGCTGCCAGCAGTCGCGCGAGTGCGCTCCCCAAAAATGCGGTGTGGCGTGGCGAGGAGAGCGAGGAGGAGGAGCGCGCGTGTAGGTCTCCTCTTCTCATGCTCATACAAGTGCTAGAAGACTCACCTTATAAAGTGGTGCATCTCCCACTCACCTAGTAGTATGGGACTAAACATTAGTCTCACTTCACTCTGTGCATTTGAAAACCGAACCGAAAAATCATACCAAAAATAAACCGAACCGAACTGATTTTATGGTTTTTATGGTTTCTGGTTTCGGTATGGTATGAACTTTTCATACCGATTTGAAGTTTGGTTTTTATGGTATATACCAAAAACCGAACGGTTAATCGAATAAACCGAAGTAAAAAATAAATTTATATTTCTTGAGATGAACAACCATACAAGTTGTCATTTTTCTTGTACATGAGTCAAATTCACTACTAAGCGCGTAAATTTTTATTTAACATAGTCATTTTTCTCTTTGTAAAATGCCAAGCACGTCCATAACCATCAACAGATGAATCAATGCATGCATATATACTTATATATATATACTATTTGTGTAAAATAGTATGTGTTTTGAGTCATAAATTTGCAAATTATTACTACGTCGTTTTCAAATTCGCATCAACTTTGGTTTTTATGGTATATACCGAAACCATACCGAAATAATTTGGTATATACCGAAACCGAACCATATTTTAATTTCATATTGTATTTACCGAAGTATTAATACCGTACAAATCAAAAAACCATATAAACCAAACCATGCAAACTGAATAAACCGAACGCACAAGGTGAGTCTCACTCAGACCACACACAACCATGCATGAATGGGCCATGAGAATTTCAAATTCTAGTTGGGCTTTGGGCCAAAGGCCTAGTAGCAAAAATGAAATAGCCACGCCCTAGCTGTCACCTGTCTGTGTAGATCGGAGTCTCCGTGTGATGGTCCTCTGTGGCTCGTAGTCTCGGAGCCGTGTGTCGGATAAATCTTGCATCAATTTTCAATGGATTTTGAGGGTGGTGTGGGTATATTGACTTGAAGTACAAGATAAGTTGTTGCATGTTTAAATATTATACTGAATACCTCTACTTCTTATATGTCTACTTTAACACAATTATACTTCTAACACATTAGGGCAACTCTAACTGATCCCCTAAAACTTAAGGGAGTAAACGGCGGAGTAAAGTTAGTGGAGTAAAATTTTACTTCACTACCAGTGGCCACACCTAGCCGATCCCCTAAAAGTTGTGGAGGAAAAATAAAATTGTGTCCATTGTGTGTCCTAGCCGCACCATCTTCAAACACTACACAACACATATCTTAAAAACATTGAAATTAAAACATGCATCGCATAACCGTCATAACATAAAGTTTTATCTTCTCCTCTTTGCGTTCAGCCGCAAACATCTTCTTGGTCTCGATTATTGCCACAAGTTCTTCCTTGTAAGTGCCACCGAATGCATTTCCCTTCTTTTCTCCATTGCAATCTTGTTTCCTTCTAGTCTATTATTGGCATCTTCATCAACCTCGTCGTCCTCCTCAACGGATATGCTAAACCTTGACCTCTTTGGAGTGGTCTCCGTAATTCTTTGGATCCACTTCTCATTCCCGCATAGCTCTTTGTAGCAATGATGCAAAGTGAAGGGCTTGTGGCAAAACTTGGTGTTCCAATGCTTGAATAGTTCTTGGATGTAGGAGGCACACTCCGCCACTTGCACACCACTCGGTGGAGCATGATTCACTTGGTCGATGCAACCGGACCATCAGTTGCATTGGCCATGAATGGTGCTCCAACGATGCCCAAGAAAACCTTGTGCACTGCTTGATCACACGTCCACAGAGTTGTTGTAGTGATTATTAATCCTCTCCCAAAACATGGTATTGGTTTGATACGTTCCTATCGTGGCATCCATGGAGATGACGCACCAAGCGTCGCAAAGCGCAATGTCCTCCTTTTGGTTGTAGTTTTGGGTGTGGCACCTTGGGACCTTGGTGCTTTCATCGGTCACATCCACAACCTCCTTCTCCTCCTTGGCCACCTCCTGCTCGGCCACCTGCTCCTCGGCCTCCTCCTCCTCCATGCCTTGGGTGGCCGAATGATCCCAAAACGAGTCATAATTGAGCTCATCAAGGCCAATGGTGGTCTAGGACTCACAACGATGAGAGGAATTCGGCCGTGTTCATCTCCGGACTACAATATCAAAGCAAACACAATTAACAATCATTACCGATCACCAACAATCACTATCGGATACCGACACGACGCGAGGTTTTTATTTTTACCTTGTTGGCATTTCATCGAGCACTTGGTGGCCGTGATTCTTGTTGCCGGCTGTGGCCGCCGCTCTAGCCGGAGCAGTCGCCATAGGGGCTGCCGGAGGTGCAGCAAAAGGCGTTGGCGTAGGACAAGGCGCCGCTTTGGCCTTCTTCATCTTCTTCTTCGCGTCCGCCTCCGCGAGCGCCACCGCCGCCGCCGTCGGCTTTCGAGCACATTTGCTTCCGAGAGGTGCAGCGGGAGGGTGGGCGGCGTGCCGTTGCTGGAGAGGCGGTGGCCACCCCAGAGACCATTGGAGCGGTTGGAGGAGCTTGGACGCGGTGGGTCTTCTTCATACCCAAACTCTTCTTCTTCTTCGGCGGCGGCGCGTGGGTGCTTTCCAGCAGCGAAAAGCCGACGCCGGTGGTCGCTGGGGTGAGGGAAGGGGCCGGGCTATCCGTTCCGGCCGGGCCGGCGGTCATTGGCAGCGGCGGCGGCGTGTAGTGGCTGCGCCGACGGGAGACAGTGCAGCGCAGGAGGGAGGCGCCAATTTTACTCGACAATGGGGAGATGGAGTAAATTTTAGTGGAAATAGGGAGGTGGAGTAAAATTTTTACTTCACTAATTTTTTTTAAAGGATCGGCTAGATGCGTGGTAAGGTAGTAAAACTACTCCCTATGGACTTTTAGGGGATAGGTTAGAGTTACCGACCGTGCTCATTATGCACAGCGCGTAGACCGCCGAAACCTACTCGGACTCAGAGCACGAGCCAGAGTTCATTTCAGCCCACGCTTGGACTCGCAGCATATATATGTGCGGGCAGAGAAGTTCAAACTAGCTCGTACCAGCCTTGCTCTATATCTGATTCGAGAAAGGAAAAGTCTTGCCCTATATATACGCCGGCGTAACGACGAGTAATAACACCCAAAGCTAGGAGCCCAGGACCCACCTGCTCCGATGGCAATCACGTACCATGCACCGCGTCAATCAGGCGATCAACCAGTGGCACCCCGTCATCGCTCAAGGGTAGCCGTGGACGTCGTCATGGACGACGGCACCGTGATCCGGACCACCGTTACGTCCTCCGCCTGTGATGTCTTGCTCTTTCTCCGGGAGCTCCAGGAACTCTTCTGCAAAGAGATCCATGACCACAATAGACTCAATAAGGTCCAAGAGCAGCAAGCCCTGGAGGAGGTCCAAGAGCACCAACATTGCCTCGTCGTCGGCCTCGATACGGAGTGGCACCAAATCTCCGAGACCGGCGGGAAGCCCCGGTACCAGATCGCCGTCCTCCAGCTCTGCGTCGGCGACCGCTGCCTTGTCTACCAGATTTTCCACGCCGACTACATCCCTGCCGAGCTCGCGGCCTTCCTGGCCAACCCCGACTTCTGCTTCGTCGCCGTCGGGGTGGGTGGCGACGTCAAGCGGCTGCACGACGACTGTAACCTTGAGGTGGCCCACACGATGGACCTGCCTCAGGTCGCGGCGGTTGTGCTCGGCCGGCCAGAGCTCCGGCAGGCAGGGCTCATGACCCTAGCGCGCGAGGTGATGGACACTCTCATCGAGAAGCCGAAGAAGGTTACAATGAGCAAGTGGGCCGCGCCGCACCTGTCAAGGGAGCAGGTCCGGTACGCCTGCATCGACGCCTTCGTGTCCTTCGACGTTGGCCGCCGGCTACTCTGCGAACCCCGTGTTTAACTTCTGAAGATGCTTGGGTTAAGCATTGCAAGTTTGCGCTTAATTGTTCCGTAGATTTAGTTGTGTATGTATACACATTTGTTGGGATAAAATGTGAATACTTGGACCGATATGGTTTTGTCGCTAGCTCGACGTTGGATGCTGAAATTAGGATTGATTTGTTGGCACATAGTGCTCAAATTAGCACCTTTCTTCCGATAACCTAACTACTAGGACATTAATTTGCATTGTAATCATACTTTAAACTTCCGGTGGCTTTGCCTCTCGGCAAATACTAAATAGAAATAAAGCAATGTGTAGTGTCGAGTTAAATGCACAGAACCACCACATTCGTGTCACGACCTGCTAAAAACCACTACTTTACGATTTGCGACATTTCACGCTGAACAGAATTTCTAACTGTGGCAAAAAACACTAAGTAAAAGAATGGTCCTGATTTTTGAGGTGGCCCATTGCGAGCAAGTAGGCAGCGGTGACGGCGTGGCGCTAATGGCCGTTATTTTTTTTCCAGCGCTCGGGTTGAAGGTGCTGGGTCAGGCCGACGTGTTCGCTCGTTTTCATTTACTGGGCTGGGCTTGTTCGTAAACCGGGCCGATGTGTTCGCTGTGCTTGTTCAATTCTTGTAGAAAAAACAAGCGGTCGTTCGATTGATTAATTGCGCCAGTTTGGTTTCTCCTTCTCTAGAAGATCACAGTTTTCACATTGCATTCATTCTCTCTCCTCTCGCACAGATAACAACGAGACTCTCCATCCAACTACCCTCTTCCACAGAAACCACAACCACAACAAGGAAACCATCATTGCTCGGTGTTTGGCATCGGATGGGACCAGGCTCTGCAGGAGATCTTTGACGTGACATCACAAAGCTCTTCTATGCGCGCGAGGTGAGCACCTGATACAACAGCGTTGCAATCTTGAAGAATCATGCATCGTGCGGTGAGAGCCTGCGCCACGCATGAGTAGAGGTCACGAATGCAAGACCTCTACCGCCCACTCATTGAGAACTTGGTATGAGCGATGGGGGAGGCCAGGGATTCCCTGGATCCATTCCAGTGGTCATGCTTGTACATGTACAGAACTACGACCAACTCCGCCTGGACTACGAGCTCGATAAGGTGGTGCGAGTGCTCCCCGCCGCTCTGATGGAGATGGAGGCATCGCAGATGAAGCAACGGGTGGAGCAACAACAGATGCAAGTGGAGACTGGCACGAGCAACAGGAGGAAGAAGAAGAAGCTCCGCCATGCATAAGCAATAGGTGGAGACTTTGAAACCAGTTTGAACATTAAATTGAGCACACACACTAACATTTCGCATCATTCAAATCACTTAAAATCATGTACACCGACTCACTCCTTCTGTGGTCAACTTGTTCACTGTATCACTCAACCAAAATTTAACTCATGTACCCACTGCACAACCCCTTGCAAATTTCAGTAGTGGCATTTAGTGTCAGTTGCATTCAGTGCACAAGGATAATTCAAATGGAAACTACATCTATCAATGAGTAAAGTAACTAACCCTAGAATAATTAACCATTTCAAGGCACCCGGCTAGATGAGTACTCCAGTTTTATAGACTGAAACTCTATTTCATAACCCTAAAATTCAGTCAAATAGGACAGGTTTCAGTTAATTCAGAGTCCTAAAATTGAGTCAAACATGTCATGAACATTTAGTTAATTCAGAGTCCTAAATCCAGTACTTCAGTTCATTCATTCACAAACAACAACATCAAGATTCAGTTAACCCTAGTTTCCAAATTTGGAATCCTAGAATTCCAGCAACAAAATTTGCTAATATAGAGAGGCGGGCAGCTCACCTAGGGGCTGACCGCCACCGTGAGGCCGCCGCCGACATCTACCACCGCCGGCAGTGGTGACGATGAAATACTCTGAAATAAATATGTTGTGACCGCAACTATCTTCTGCCTCGCCATGGGTGCCCCCTGCCACACCGGCCAGCTGCGGTGATCGGCTCTGTCCACCACGCTTTGTCCCCATCACTCCCTCACCGATGGATCCGGGGCCGCCACCGCCGCCATGCCCTCCAGAGAGAGAATACGGGGAGAGAGCAAGGGAGGGAAGTGAGGGAGCGTTCTGGTTCAGCTGGCCCAGTCGATTCTGACAGAGCCGTTAACGAGTGCCGTCACCGTTGTCGGACCACGAGGGACCAGACATGTCAAAACGTGCTCAAAAATGGCTCAGTGTTTTTTGCCACTATTAGAATTTTGGTTCGGTGCGAAATGCCACAAATTGTAGAATGGTGGTAATTACCATTGCTTCACAATAGGGCTTTCTTGTTAAACAAACGACAATCTGTCTCACCTATACACACCAGTTGGTGATCGGTACGCATGGACTTTCTACAAGAAAAAACTGTGGATCCGTGCGTACGTGAACCATCCCATTCCTTGGCTAGTGCAGTCCCCGTCCCCTCGGCTTTTGGATGTCGCGAGGAAAATGTGCTCAGCTCGAGGACAAGAAGTGATATCTACTCGTACAAAGGAACGACACAAGTGCCATGGTGGAGTTAGCCCCTCTCCCTCCGCAATTGTGACCGCTACGTTGGCGAGTATAGTAGGATGATCCATAGGACAAGAATGAGCACCCTAAGCTTCTCAATGGTGACGGTCGTGCTCTGACATCATCGAGGACTACGAGATAGGGCGGGGAACAACGGTTCGCCATGCCTAGACACGAATTGTTGTAAGCCTTGGGAAACAACGAAGTGTTGATGATATGCCCTTTGTGTGGATTCATATAATTTGCAATTGTATCTGAGGTGTTAGTGCCATGCATGGTGGTTGATGGATGACCATATATATGTATGTATATATATACCCCCTAAAAACATAAGGTTGGAGACGCGGATCCTCAAAGACTTAGGGTAGTCCTTGTTGTTATTGACTTGAGTTGATAGTGATCCCATGCTATTAAGAGCGGACAATAGCAAGGTGAAGAGCCATACTCATTTCACACATCATTTAGCACACACATGATCACCCAAGACATAGCCACTAAAAAGACTAAAAACCCGCGTGTTCTACCTCTGGCCTGAGAAAACTGAAACTACGAGACCAGACTGTCTAGTCATTGGATTAGACTGTTCGGTCAGCCTAAAATCACCAACCAAGAGCCTTTGGAGCCAACAGACAGTCTAGTCCAGAGGATCACACTGTTAGGTGATCATTTGCATCGCACCAAAGTTTTCTGGAGTAACCAGACAGTCCGACCCTTTGGGACCAGACTGTTCGTATCCCTTGACGAAACTGTCTGGTTGGCTCTTGGCTGACTACATTCTCTTTGGACAGACCACCCTGGACCAGACAGTCCACCCTGGACCAGACAGTCCAATGGTACAAAAACACATCCTCGTGGAACTGAACCCTAACTTGTATTACACTAGCCGATTGTTCTGTAGTGCATTTTTGTAATGTGATGGTTGAATTTCACCTACCACTATATATACCCCATTCCACTTATTTCTAGGGTCATCCTTTGAGAAAGAAAATCATTCAAGGCCACCACACTGCCTCTCATACTCTTGGATAGATTCAAAGGAAGATGATTCCATGGCAAGATCCACTCATTCCCCATACTTAGACCAATCACTTTTGTTCTTGAGCTTGATTTTAATCCTTGCCTCATGCTTTGTTACTATTGGAGGTTGGTGACTCCTAGGCAGTAGGAGTTCTTCGGCGAGAAATCTATTGTTGTGACCAAAAAATTGTGAAGGTTTGGAGGCCACCTCAATGTTACCACTAGTGGTTGAGAAATGCCTCTGTGGTGTTATCCTCGAGGAGAATAGGGTGAGCCTTCATGGTGTTAGTGTGCCTTCGTGGTTACACCCACCCCTCCAATGGTGACTAGGTTCCCTTCAAGGAAGTGAACATTGGGATACATCCTCATCTCCGGGGTTTGGTTATACCTAACCCTAACTATTTACTTGTGGTTTACTTTTGGTCATTTGACCTTTGAACTTGCTATCATATTGTGTTAATTGTCTCACCATATTATTGTTATCACCTCTTGCTAGAACTTGACTCACCTTAGTAATTATTTAGGTTCACATTTATATTCCGCATTTGACTAAATTTGCTGATAATCAATTAAAAATTATAATTTTACCTAATAACCCCCTCTATGTCCATATCGATCCTTCCAGACAAGAACCTTCGTGCCCATGACACGTGGTTGCAGTGCCGTCGCCACCAAAAACAACTACACATTTGTACCGCCTCGCCTGCCTAGCTAGTATGTATTCCACCGAGTCAAATCCTGGCCCCTTGTGTTTCACCAACCTTGTTACACCTTAAGGCTAGAGACTCCTAGCGGTTGGAGTCATCGTCGAAGATCCAAGGTTGTAGATTTCTTTAGAGTCCGTGAAGGCTTTGAGGCCACTTTAGGGTCTATCATGAGTAATTCAGCTTCACCTTTGTGGTGAAGCACGATCCATGGTGAAGTCAAGAACCTTTTGTGGACTCACACCTCATCAATGGTGACTAGCTATCCTCCAAAGAAGTGAGTTTTGGGATACATCTTCATCCCCGTGTGCCTTTGTTACTTCCTATTTGAACTCATTTTTGCTTGTGTTATTTACTTTGGTCTCTTGCCCTTGCAAGCATTGTATAGAGTGTGTTCACCTTTGTTAAATATTTAGACACCTTATCCTATATTCTATATTACTAAACAGTTGATCTAAACTAACATATTTATCTTAACATGCACCATGCCACCTCAATATGCAATTATGTAAGAGCATATACAACAGGACCCCCCATACATGCCCCAAACGCCCGGACTGGTTACCTGATCAGTGTCCGGATGCAAAAATGCCACCCAACCAGCCTCCCCATAGCCGGCGTAAAAGCCCAGACTGACCGACACTCCCCATATCCATCCCAAATCTAGGGCGAATATGGGGACGTCCGGATGCGCCCTCCACGTCGGATCTGACCCACGCTGGCCCACCCAACCCGACATAAAATGGACCCTATTTGCACCTCCGACTGAAACCCTAGCCGCATTCCACTCGACTCTCCTCCCATCCTCTCCACTACCTCTACCCGCAAGATACCATCCGGTGATCTCCTACCCTCTCTGGTATGGCGGGAAGAGGATTCGAGTCCTACACCTCCAAACCCATTGACCCCGAGCTCATCCCATGTGACTTCGGGGAGAAGATGACCATCCGCCTTGTGCTCCGCTGCTCCCGGGAGGAGGTCTCCCAATGACAACGCTTAGACTCCTTCCGTTGGGAATCCATTGCATCCACCCAAATGGTGAATGGATCCGACATGAGTTGTGTCGCCGCTGCCTCACTGGAGTCTTTGTGGTCCTTCTGGCGTCTGAACGTGCCGACGAATGTGCAACCGCTTCGTTGGCATGTCGAGGCGGAGGTGAATGCATGGGCGTCCGCCGACGCAAATATGGCGTTGAGTGCCCGTCGTGTGAGGCAATGGGCATGGGAGGCGGTGGCGGACGTTGGCGTCGCATTCTTCGACGCCTCGTGTGGTGCACACCCATCTCAGACCCCACAATTGCATCGTGGTGGATGTCGCCGACTCCTCCCAAGATAGATCCATCATCGATCTTACATCCACCGACACCGTGAAAGTTGTTGACTCCGACGAGGAAGAGTAATGCATGGGAGACGGCGGCGCCTTGAGTCCTGTGAGCCGTTTAGTGTCCGATGTCCTACTCTACCTCGCCGATAATCGGACCAACACTTTGAGGGGCGTAGCCGGCCGCCAGACATGGGCACGGCGAAGCCGACCGAACTCCGCTTACATTATATTTTACGTTGCATGTAATAATATGTATTTGGTGATTTGGAAATGGTGTTTGTAGTTGTGGAATCAACCTTTTGTGTGTTGTTCAGTCACTATTCGCAGACACGCCCGGGCGCATGCACGGGCTTTTGGGGGGCGAATTTTGGTATTGTGGTTGGAGATGCTGTAAATATATGGAGAAAAGCCCACCACGACATGCAACCATGTCAAAAGGATCAAATGTTTTAATTATATTATGCACCCTGTATTAAATAATTTATATTATACAATAATCATATGTATTTTATATTTTACCTTTTATATTATTAATCAAAATATTCATGTTCATATCATCAAATATCACTGAAATATATTATAAACAATTATTGAAACAACGTGCGGGTATCATCTAGTTTATACATAAAGCATATTTTATTAAATAAAATAAAATTTATAAAGACATATTCACCCCCTCTAGGTCCATCAAGATTCTCTCAAGAAGCAGCAGGAGATAGAGGAGAGGTGGCGATGACCTCGGGCTCTCCTACGATGGCCAATGTGCTCTCTTATACACACATACCCCTATCGCATGAAGATGAGTGTTGCAACAAAGCATCTCACAATGGCAAAGAAGAGGCAAAGGATGTCACAACAACAAACAAGAGATGAGAAGTTGAGCAAGTCGCCGCCCTGAGACTCGACATAGGGCTCCATATGTCTTCCTTCTACTTCGTCATGTAATACTGTAGGATTGAAAGTATGTCTAGAGAGGGGGTGATTAGACTACTTGACAAATTAAAATTTGGACTTTTTCACAACTTTAGTTGTAGGCAGAGTTTAGCAATTATGACAAGTCTAGCAATCAACCTACACATGCAATTCTAAGAGTATAGCAGCGGCATGTAAAACATTGCACATGTAAGTAAAGGGAAGGGTTTGGAGAAGGCAAACTCAATGGGCACACGAAGATTTTTGGCGTGGTTCCGATAGGTGGTGCTATCGTAATCCACTTTGATGGAAACTTTAACTCACGAAGGGTAACGGCTGCGTGAGTCCATGGAGGGCTCCACCCATGAAGGGTCCAGAAAGAAGCAACCTTCTCTATCCCACCATAGCCATCTCCCACGAAGGTCTTTCCTCACTCGGGTAGATCTTCATGAAGTAGGCGATCTCCTTGCCCTTACAAACTTCTTGGTTCAACTCCACATCATGTCGGAGGCTCCCAAGCGACGCCTAAACATCTAGGAGACACCGCTCTCCAAAAGGTAATATACACTGTGTTGATGATGAACTCCTTGCTCTTGTGCTTCAAATGATAGTCTCCCCAACACTCAACTCTCTCTCACATATTTGGCAATGGTAGAAGAAGTATTTGAGTGGAAAGCAACTTGGGGAAGGCTAGAAATCACGATTCAAATGGTAGAAATGGAATCTCTTGACTCAACACATGAGTAGGTGGTTCTCACTCAAAAAATGAATGGTGGAAGTGTAGGCATGTTCTGATGGCTCTCTTGCTAAATAAGAGGCGGGTGGAGGGGTATATATAGCATCCACACAAAATACAACCGTTGCACACTTTTGACGCAACTCTGTGGCACTGATCAGAAATCTCGGTGGCATCGACCTGTGTAAAAATATGAACGTTAGGAATCTCGGTGGGACCGACTAGAACAACTTAGAGGGACCGATGTGCAATGTCTAGGGAAAACCTCGCCTTGGTGGGACTGAAGTGAAGAAATAAGGCAACATAGAGTTGACAAGCCATCTCGGTGGTACCGACTGCATCAACTCGGTGAGACCGAAGTGAAACAATAAGTAATAGAGAGTTGGCAAGGCCATCTCGGTGAGACCGATATCCATATCGGTGGATCTGATTTGTTAGGGTTTGGCAGTGGCTATGTACAGATGAACTCAGTGGCTCCGGATAGGAAATTTGGTGGGGCCGAGTTGGAATGTAGGGTTTGGACATATTTGGATGGAGAAAGTGGTTAAGGGTTTTGGAGCAATGTCAGTAAGCACTTGAGCAAATAGATCATTAAGCAACACCTCATCCCCTTTTAATAATATTGGCTTTCCTATGGACTCAATGTGATCTTGGATCACTTAACCAAAAATTTAGAGTCTCGAGTTTTTCGCCAATCCATGTCCTTAGCATTTTGAGGGTTCCACAATCACTAGTCCTTGCCATGCCAAATCATTAAACACCCTAAAATATTTAACTTGAATGGACATTAGTTCAATGAGATATATGTTATGAATTACCAAAACCACCCAGGGATTAGTTGCACTTTCAAATACCACTAGTGGGCCCTATGCTGGTTAGTGGTAAATTTTTTATCACCGACGTGTTGTTACTAATAGCTCTGGACCTGTCACCAAAGGGGCTTTAGCGCTCGTCAATGAAGGGTGAATTCAAGTTGTGGTTACATGTGGAACCCATTTACTCGACGATGTGCTCGTTAGTGAAGAGATTTGGAGCAGAACATCTAGTTAGCCACGGAGTTACGTATCAACTTGATGGGTTTCACATGTAGTCAAGATATTATAATTTCAAATAGAGGTAGGAAAAAATTACCAAATCCAAGGGGTTCGAGGTCAGGTTAATTCGTCTATAGTCATTTCCGGTGACCCAAGCACACCTTCACGACTAAACAAATCACATAGTGTAATTATTAGTTATTACACAACGACGAGACATCAAAAAAATCATCCTATATATAGTTACACAAGAAATTGTGTCTTTTAGAGCATCTCCACACTACAAAAAATACACTTCCGTGATGATACATGTTTGTCACAGTAGGTCACATTTTATGTCATGCATGTACATCCATGACGATTTTATGACAGAATAAAGATAGTCATACATGTGCTGTCGTAGAAGTGTTCCATGACATTACCAAAATTATCATCACGGAAGTATCCACTTCCATGACGATAAATCGTGCGTCATAGAATTGCTTTCGTCAAGGGTAACCAACACGTGGCGTCCACCGTAGCGGGTCGCCATTAGGCTTTGGGTTCTGGTTTGGATCCGATAACCCGTTAACAGCCCGGACCAATGGGGATTCTCCACGTGTAAAATTCTCAATGGCTAGAGGAACCACGTGTCGCCTCACCATTGGGACAGATGTCATCACTCATTGGACTGAAAGAGCCTATGATACGTCGACACGTGGCATGACCCAACAAAGGCCCATTTTGATGAAAAGGCCGGCCCGTTTGACTTGGTCAAATAGGTAGCGGGCCGGCCCACAGAAAGCCTCTTAATGGCCTGTTCACATATAACCCATTTACAGCCCGCTAGGTCATGACCCATTACTGCTTATCTGAATTAGGCCCAGTAGCGTCATCTCGGCCGTCCAATATGATTCCAGCCTGTTGTAACTTCTGGCCCATGTATGGCCCATGACGTCTTTCTGCCCATATGAGGCCCTTTGTAACTCTTGGCCCATTAATGGCCCGTGGTGAAACTGGCCCGTAATGAACAGTGTATCGCTTTATACCCATTAACGACCCATTAGTTCGTCGGCCGTTTCTGGCCCGTGTTAACTTTTGGCCTTCTAAGCGCCCATTTATTCTTGGGCTCATTTCCAGAATTCGTTTACTTACGTCTGTTCCTGGCTTGTTCAGCTTGTGGGCCAAATTCAGCATGTGGTTATAGTCGGCCTGTTTGTGGCCCGTTAACTCGTTGGGCTGTTTTCGTAGTGTCATCAATTATGGCCTATTAACGGCCCATTATGGTCGGGCCATAAAACAGAGGGTTTCCACTCTAGCCTGTTTACGGCCCATTTTGTGGTCCGTCATTGGTCCATGAATAGTACGACCCATGTTTGGCGAAATGATTATACAGCCCGTAGAAGGCCCATAGATGAGACGGCCCATCCGTAGAAGGCCCATGTATCCTATGGCCTGTAGAAGGCTCATGGATCGTACAACCCGTGGAGGGCCATGGTCACTACAGCAGGTAGCAGGACCATGGTCACAACAGTCCGTGTGTTGCCATGGTTATTGTGGCCTAGTTTATTGTGGCCACTAGAAAAACGCGGAAAAAGAACTATAGTGACTACAAGCAAACAAAGAAGCAAGCAGCTAACGCTAGGCTATTATGGCTATTACACATATTACATCCACTGGGCATCAAACTTCGCCACCAGTGCAAATATAGGGAACAAAGCAGCATATTACATACATTGGTCGTCTAAATTGGCCACCTGTGCAAATAAACGCAGCAGCAAAACAAGTCCATAACTGAAACAACTTCAGAATAGCTCAAGAAACGTTATCCTGGGTATCCACCATGCTGGCAATAAGCTTAGCAATCTTATTAGCTTTGTCCTGTTTGGCGCTAAAATCCTCCAACGCTTGTTGTTGCACTAGAAAGTATGCATCTGAATGCTCTAGGGGCTTCCACAGTCCTTCCGCTTCTTGTCACAGCATAGCTGTTCGATGTCTTTCAGCTTGTAGTTGAGACTCAAGAAACCGAACCGATTCAGACAGTGAGTTTGAATAGCTTGTGCAAGCGGTAGTGGCCAGTAACTCGAACACTAAACCAAGACAGGACTTTGGGTTGTCACACTATCTTCAAGATAGTTTTCCTTAGCTGTTTTATCAGCTTTGTTGGAGACCAACAAGGATGTCTCACTATCCTGATCCTTATTTGCATTACTTCCTTTACCATTGCTTAATAAGGCACTCTTCCCCAATATCCTGTCAGCATTCTAAAAGAAGAAACAAGCAGACACATAACAAGTTTAGCATGTACTAGTATAAGAAACTCATTTCGATGAACCAGTCCATTAGTAAGGTGGACAGGATTATACTACCAAGTCTTCTATTGCCAAGTAGTACATAATAACAACATCAAATAAACACATATATATATGTCATATGGTCACTGCATTGTCTTGCCAAATAAAAATAGAGACACGATTCAAATCATATCAGTTCAAGACAAAGCAGCACTAAAAGAATACAAAGCATGGGAAACTACACGGCACAACAAGATTTCAGATAGGTACCACGGGTCTACATGTACAACATCACTATTGGCTCTGTTGTGATGCTAGTAATGTGCATGATATGAGAAGTCAACTGTATACACAATTGAAATTGAAATCAACAGAGCTATTTATAATAGCAAACCTGTTGAAGAAACATGCGTAAACATACATGTTGTGCCATTGGAGTTTTGATTGGATCCTTCAATTTAAAAATAAGTTTGTATGAGTAAATACAGTGATACAAGAGAAAAGCAGTATGCACGATAGCAATGGAATCTTAAATGAAAACAATTTTTCTTAGGTTTAAGCACTTGTTCTACATGAATAGAGTACAATAAGACGCAAGAATATAGTACTTAAAAATAGAAAATGAGCTCATAGACCTTACTAATTCTTGGTTCGGGACCAGTACAGAACAAGGCATTCCCAGTCATCGTCCAGTAAATGTGTCTCAGGAGAATGTAAGGGAATTTGATGAGTTTCTTTGCCAGTGAAGTATGTTTCAGGTAATTCCGATACTGCCACCAAGCATTCTTGAAGATAGCAGAGGTATTAGCACATGTTACCTCATCCTGAGTTTCCAAATCAGTCCTTCTCTATAGAGAAAAATGGGAAAATTTGATGTATTATAACCATCATGGAGGTAGAATGTATGGGACAAAGCAAAGTAATTGCGTTGAATAACATTACTTACACATAACTCCTGGACAAACACCTGCAACTTGCATTTTCCTTCACCTTAAGTATATTATTTCCATGATGGGAATATACGCACATAGGATTTAGCAACATCAAATGTGATAGATGCTAAACTACAACCGGCTGGTTGTGCTTCCTCCACAGGAATAGGTGTACTAACTTGTGGAGTTGGGGTTCGCCGTGGTAGTACTGGCGCTTTGGGCACTGGAGCTGCCTTACTAATTGCTCTTGTTTGGGAGCTCTGTGGTGGAGATGGTGTTGTGTCAACAAGAGCTGGGTTACTATCTGCTGGGGTTGGGGTTAGATTGGGTGAAGCTGGTTCTCTGTCCATCGCAGTAGGGGTACAATCTGTGAGAGTCTGGGTTCTGTGTGGTAGGGCTGGTTCTCGTGGATGTACAACCGGGGTGCTATTTCCACCAAGAGGTAGCACTGTTTTATTTGAAGATTGCGTTTTACTCCGCTAGATAATGGCATCACCCGCTCCAATTCAAATGGTTGATAAACAGGAAACATAGTTGAATGTACAGACATTGTATGAGAGACATATGCAATAGATAGTGTGGAAAAAAGAGGGCATGAAATAGTTGACATGTATATTGTTTAACTAAAACGGACAGCATGACATAATTTCACATATATGATGTCTATCTAAACTGGATAGCATAGCATAACATAATTCAAAGATATGATGAATAAGTAAACATGATCACATGACATAATTCACATACATGTTATCTAAGTAATCATGATCGCATGATTTAATTCACATATGTGATTTATATGCTAAGCAGAGGGCATTCGCATATATGATGTCTGAACTAAGAACATGGTGTTGAATATTTTGTATATGATGTCTAAACTATGCAATGCAAGACACCATATGCATGATATGAGCAATATAACAGTGCCAAGTTAGAGCATACACCTCGATGGGAAACTAATTTAGAACTCAAGTTTGAACATTAATTTGGACCTGACTTGGAGTCTAAGAGGTGAACATGACGATAAAGTATCAGGTAATTTTAAGCAATCCATAACATAAGCAGAAATAGAAGAGTGCGACCTCTCTTGTGGACCCGTGTACTCCTGAGGTTCATCTGCTGAGTCGATGATGGTGATGCCTCTGCGGTGGGTGCTGGCGGCAGGGAAGGAGATCTGAGGCAGCGAAAGACGTTCAGGAGTCGTGATGTCTGGTTTGGTGGATGCTTCTATCAATGGAGCAGCTCAGGTGAGGTGGGCGACATTGAGGCAGGAGCAGGGAAAACCACACAAAGTTTTCTTCGACACCTACCTGTAACTGAAGTAATTCTGTAAGGGCTCATTTGGCTTGCATGATTCTAAAAACGTAGGGATAGGAAAAACACCGGAATAGAATAGGAATGCACATGGGAAACAGAGCATTTGTAAACAAAGGATTTCTGTCAACTTGGGTGTTTGGTTCACAGGAGTTGGAAGAGCAGAGGAATGCAAAGAAACATGTCCAAAATAGAGTGAAACCATATGATAGCGTGTACAGTTAGAATGTTATTCTGCCACTAATGCACTTGGTCTTGTTTTCATGCATAGGATTTTGAAAAGTAGGTCCAGGTGGATATTTTGCTCCATTCCTTTCAACAAAATGCATGAATAATTGAATATTAGAGTGCCATAGGAAAATTTCCTATTGCTATGTTTTTCCATTGAACCAAAATAGCCCTAATGGATCGACATGAATGTAGAGTAATAAGTGATGCGACAAATGTACAACCTCTTTGCCGTAGCCATGTCGACCTCATCATCATTGGGTTGGTCGCTGAAGAAGTTGAGGCAGAGGTGGTTGTCGGAGGTGTGGAGGAAGATCTGAGGAATCTGTAGAGGCACTGCTCTGTTGTGATGGATCGTTCCGTCATTGGAGAAGCTCCAGCGAGCCGTACGGCGTCGAGGCTGAAGCAGCACAAGACAGACATCGTAAATCTCAAGTGGGATTCTAATAGCATCTCCAATAGATGATGAAAAATACATTACCAAAAAGTGATAGATGTAAAATTTACATCACCAAAAACCACCTGACTAGAACAGACGAGGTAAAAACTATTGACTCTAAACTTAACTGTCGAAACTGAAATTTACTGTGAAATCTGAATATTACTGTCGAAACTAAACGCAATGGTAGCACAGAGGCACTTCACATGTTGTTTAGGGAGGGCCTGCAGTTCATCTTCAACCTGCACACCCCTGAGCCGCCAGCCACCACCAGCCGAACCGCCGGCCTGCGACACCCGCGGCCGCCGGCGCTCCCGCGCCGCCTCGCCGCCGTGAAACCACTCCCCACCGCCGGTCCGCCGCCGCCCTGGCCAGCCCTCTAGTGCCCCCCGCGTCGAGCTTTTTCTTCGGCAATCCCCACACCATCGCCCCACCACCACGCCCCCCATCGCCCCTGTTGGGGAACGTTGCAGAAAACAAAAATTTTCCTACGGTTTCACCAAGATCCATCTATGAGTTCATCTAGCAACGAGTGATTGGATTGCATCTACATACCTTTGTAGATCACGCGCGGAAGCGTTCAAAGAACGGGGATGAGGAAGGCGTACTCGATGTGATCCAAATCACCGGAGATCCTAGCACCGAACGGACGGCACCTCCGCGTTCAACACACATACGGTCAGCGTAACGTCTCCTTCTTCTTGATCCAGCAAGGGGAAAGGAGAGGTTGAGGAAGATGGCTCCAGCAGCAGCACGACGGCGTGGTGGTGATGGAGCTGCAGTACTCCGGCAGGGCTTCGCCAAGCACTATGGAGGAGGAGGAGGTGTTGGAGAGGGAGAGGGAGGCACCAAAGGCAAAAGGTAAGAGGTCCTCAATCTCCATAGGAGGGCCAAGGGGGGGCGCCGACCCTAGGAGATCTAATCTCCTAGGGGGGTGCGGCCAAGGGGGAGGAATCCCTCCTCCCTAAGGCACCTAGGAGGTGCCTTCCCCTCCTAGGACTCTTCCTCCCTTGAAACCCTAGGCGCATGGGCCTCTTGGGGCTTGTGCCCTTGGCACATGTAGGCCAAGGAGCACCCCCTACAGCCCATGTGGCCCCCAGGGACAGGTGGCCCCACCCGGTGGACCCCCGGGACCCCTCCGGTGGTCCCGGTACAATACCGGTGACCCCGAAACTTGTCCCGATGCCCGAAATAGCACTTCCTATATATAATTCTTTACCTCCGGACCATTCCGGAACTCCTCGTGACGTCCGGGATCTCATCCGGGACTCCGAACAACATTCGGGTTACTGCATATACATATCCCTACAACCCTAGCGTCACCGAACCTTAAGTGTGTAGACCCTACGGGTTCGGGAGACATGTAGACATGACCGAGACGAATCTCCGGTCAATAACCAACACCGGGATCTGGATACCCATGTTGGCTCCCACATGTTCCTCGATGATCTCATCGGATGAACCATGATGTCGAGGATTCAAGCAATCCCGTATACAATTCCCTTTGTCAATCGGTATGTTACTTGCCCGAGATTCGATCGTCGGTATCCCAATACCTCGTTCAATCTCGTTACCGGCAAGTCACTTTACTCGTACCATAATGCATGATCCCGTGACCAGACACTTGGTCACTTTGAGCTCATTATGATGATGCATTACCGAGTGGGCCCAGTGATACCTCTCCGTCATACGGAGTGACAAATCCCAGTCTTGATCCATGTCAACCCAACAGACACTTTCGGAGATACCCGTAGTATACCTTTATAGTCACCCAGTTACGTTGTGACGTTTGGTATACCCAAAGCACTCCTACGGTATCCGGGAGTTACACGATCTCATGGTCTAAGGAAAAGATACTTGACATTGGAAAACTCTAGCAAACGAACTATACGATCTTATGCTATGTTTAGGATTGGGTCTTGTCCATCACATCATTCTCCTAATGATGTGATCTCGTTATCAATGACATCCAATGTCCATAGTCAGGAAACCATGACTATCTGTTGATCAACGAGCTAGTCAACTAGAGGCGTACTAGGGACATGTTGGTGTCTATTATTCACACATGTATTACGATTTCCGGATAACACAATTATAGCATGAATAAAGACAATTATCATGAACAAGGAAATATAATAATAATGCTTTTATTATTGCCTCTAGGGCATATTTCCAACAGTCTCCCACTTGCACTAGAGTCAATAATCTAGTTACATTGTGATGAATCGAACACCCATGGAATTCTGGTGTTGATCATGTTTTGCTCTAGGGAGAGGTTTAGTCAACGGATCTGCTACATTCAGGTCCGTGTGCACTTTACAAATATCTATGTCTCCATCTTGAACATTTTCATGAATGGAGTTGAAGTGACACTTGATGTGCCTTGTCTTCTTGTGAAACCTGGGCTCCTTGGCAAGAGCAATAGCTCCAGTGTTGTCACAGAAGAGCTTGATCGGCCCCGACGCATTGGGTATGACTCCTAGGTCGGTGATGAACTCCTTCACCCAAATTGCTTCATGTGTTGCCTCTGAGGCTGCCATGTACTCCGCTTCACATGTAGATCCCGCCACGACGCTCTGCTTGCAACTGCACCAGCTTACTGCCCCACCATTCAAAATATACACGTATCCGGTTTGTGACTTAGAGTCATCCAGATCTGTGTCGAAGCTAGCGTCGACGTAACCCTTTACGACGAGCTCTTCGTCACCTCCATAAACGAGAAACATTTCCTTAGTCCTTTTCAGTTACTTCAGGATATTCTTGACCGCTGTCCAGTGTTCCTTGCCAGGATTACTTTGGTAACTTCCTACCAAACTTACGGCAAGGTTTACATCAGGTCTGGTACACAGCATGGCATACATAATAGACCCTATGGCCGAGGCATAGGGGATGACACTCATCTCTTCTATATCTTCTGCCGTGGTCGGACATTGAGCTGAGCTCAATTTTAGACCGTGTAATACAGGCAAGAACCCCTTCTTAGACTGATCCATATTGAACTTCTTCAATATCTTATCAAGGTATGTGCTTTGTGAAGGACCTATGAGGCGTCTTGATCTATCTCTGTAGATCTTGATGCCTAATATATAAGCAGCTTCTCCAAGGTCCTTCATTGAAAAACTCTTATTCAAGTAGGCCTTTATGCTGTCCAAGAGTTCTATATCATTTCCCATCAAAAGTATGTCATCTACATATAATATGAGAAACGCTACAGAGCTCCCACTCACTTTCTTGTAAACACAGGCTTCTCCATAAGTCTGTGTAAACCCAAACGCTTTGATCATCTCATCAAAGCGAATGTTCCAACTCCGAGATGCTTGCACCAGCCCATAAATCGAGCGTTGGAGCTTGCACACCTTGTCAGCATTCTTAGGATCGACAAAATCTTCCGGCTGCATCATATACAATTCTTCCTTAAGGAAACCATTAAGGAATGCCGTTTTGACGTCCATTTGCCATATTTCATAAGCATAGAATGCGGCAATTGCTAACATGATTCGGACGGACTTCAGCTTCGCTACCGGTGAGAAAGTCTCATCGTAGTCAACCCCTTGAACTTGTCGATAACCCTTAGCGACAAGCCGAGTTTTATAGATGGTCACATTACCATCCGCGTCTGTCTTCTTCTTAAAGATCCATTTATTCTCTATGGCTCGCCGCTCTACGGGCAAGTCAGTCAAAGTCCATACTTTGTTTTCATACATGGATCCTATCTCGGATTTCATGGCTTCCAGCCATTTGTCGGAATCCGGGCCCGCCATTGCTTCTTCATAGTTCAAAGGTTCACCGTTGTCTAACAACATGATTTCTAAGATAGGGTTGCCGTACCACTCTGGTGCGGAACGTGTCCTTGTGGACCTTCGAATTTCAGTAGGAGCTTGACCAGAACTATCTTGATCATCATCATTATCTTCCTCTCTAGTCGGTGCAGGCACCTCAGGAACATTTTCTTGAGTTGCGCCTTTTTCTGGTTCAAGAGGTAATACTTCATCAAGTTCTACTTTCCTCCCACTTACTTCTTTCGAGAGAAACTCTTTCTCTAGAAAGGACCCATTCTTGGCAACAAAGATCTTGCCTTCGGATCTGAGGTAGAAGGTATACCCAGTAGTTTCTTTAGGGCATCCTATGAAGATGCATTTTTCCGACTTGGGTTCGAGCTTTTCAGGTTGAAGTTTCCTGACATAAGCATCGCATCCCCAAACCTTTAGAAACGACAACTTAGGTTTCTTCCCAAACCATAATTCAAATGGTGTCGTCTCAACGGATTTCGACGGAGCCCTATTTAAAGTGAATGCGGCAGTCTCTAAAGCATACCCCCAAAAGGATAGCGGTAAATCGGCAAGAGACATCATAGATCGCACCATATCTAATAGAGTGCGATTACGACGTTCGGACACACCATTACGCTGAGGTGTTCCAGGCGGCGTGAGTTGTGAAACTATTCCACATTTTCTTAAGTGTGTGCCAAACTCGTGACTCAAGTATTCTCCTCCACGATCTGATCGTAGGAACTTGATTTTCCTGTCACGTTGATTCTCAACCTCACTCTGAAATTCCTTGAACTTTTCAAAGGTTTCAGACTTGTGTTTCATTAAGTAGACATACCCATATCTACTTAAGTCATCAGTGAGGGTGAGAACATAACGATAGCCACCACGAGCCTCAACACTCATTGGACCGCACACATCAGTATGTATGATTTCCAATAAGTTGGTTGCTCGCTCCATTGTTCATGAGAACGGAGTCTTGGTCATTTTGCCCATGAGGCATGGTTCGCACGTGTCAAATGATTCGTAATCAAGAGACTCTAAAAGTCCATCAGCATGGAGCTTCTTCATGCGTTTGACACCTATGTGACCAAGGCGGCAGTGCCACAAGTATGTGGGACTATCATTATCAACCTTGCATCTTTTGGTACTCACACTATGAACATGTGTAGCATTACGCTCGAGATTCATTAAGAATAAACCATTCACCATCGGAGCATGACCATAAAACATATCTCTCATATAAATAGAACAACCATTATTCTCGGATTTAAATGAGTAGCCATCTCGTATTAAACGAGATCCTGATACAATGTTCATGCTCAAACTTGGCACTAAATAACAATTATTGAGGTTTAAAACTAATCCCGTAGGTAAATGAAGAGGCAGCGTGCCGACGGCGATCACATCGACCTTGGAACCATTCCCGACGCGCATCGTCACCTCGTCCTTCGCCAGTCTCCGTTTATTCCGCAGCTCCTGTTTTGAGTTACAAATGTGAGCAACCGCACCGGTATCAAATACCCAGGAGCTACTACGAGTACTGGTAAGGTACACATCAATTACATGTATATCACATATACCTTTTGCTTTACCGGCCTTCTTGTCCGCTAAGTATTTGGGGCAGTTCCGCTTCCAGTGACCACTCTCCTTGCAATAAAAGCACTCAGTCTCGGGCTTGGGTCCATTCTTTGGCTTCTTCCCGGCAGCTTGCTTGCCGGGCGTAGCAACTCCCTTGCCGTCCTTCTTGAAGTTCTTTTTACCCTTGCCCTTCTTGAACTTAGTGGTTTTATTGACCATCAACACTTGATGTTCCTTCTTGACTTCTACCTCTGCTGATTTCAGCATAGCAAATACTTCTGGAATGGTCTTTTCCATCCCCTGCATATTGAAGTTCATCACAAAGCTCTTGTAGCTCGGTGGAAGCGACTGAAGGATTCTGTCAATGACCGCGTCATCCGGGAGATTAACTCCTAGCTGAGTCAAGCGGTTATGTAACCCAGACATAGTGAGTATGTGCTCACTGACAGAACTATTTTCCTCCATCTTACAGCTGAAGAATTTGTCGGAGACTTCATATATCTCGACCCGGGCATGAGCTTGGAAAACCATTTTCAGCTCTTCGAACATCTCATATGCTCCATGTCTCTCAAAACGCTTTTGGAGCCCCGGCTCTAAGCTGTAAAGCATGCCGCACTGAACGAGGGAGTAGTCATCGGTACGTGCCTGCCAAGTGTTCATAACGTCTTGTTCTGCAGGGAGAACAGGTGCATCACCTAGCGGTGCTTGTAGGACATAATCTTTCTTGGCAGCTATGAGGATGATCCTCAGGTTCCGGACCCAGTCCGTATAGTTGCTGCCATCGTCTTTCAGCTTGGTTTTCTCTAGGAACGCGTTGAAGTTGAGGACTACGTTGGCCATTTGATCTACAAGACATATTGTAAATATTTTAGACTAAGTTCATGATAAATAAGTTCATCTAATCAAATTATAATGAACTCCCACTTAGATAGACATCCCTCTTCTAGTCATCTAAGTATAACATGATCCGAGTTAGCTAGGCCGTGTCCGATCATCACGTGAGACGGACTAGTCAACGTCGGTGAACATCTTCATGTTGATCGTATCTTCTATACGACTCATACTCGACCTTTCGGTCTTCTGTGTTCCGAGGCCATGTCTGTACACATGCTAGGCTCGTCAAGTCAACCTAAGTGTTTGCATGTGTAAATCTGTCTTACACCCGTTGTATGTGAACGTTAGAATCTATCACACCCGATCATCACGTGGTGCTTCGAAACAACGAACCGTCGCAACGGTGCACAGTTAGGGGGGAACACTTTCTTGAAATTATTATGAGGGATCATCTTATTTACTACCATCGTTCTAAGTAAACAAGATGAAAACATGATAAACATCACATGCAATCAAAATAATAATAGTGACATGATATGGCCAATATCACATAGCTCCTTTGATCTCCATCTTGGGGCTCCATGATCATCTTGTCACCGGCATGACACCATGATCTCCATCATTGTGTCTCCATGAAGTTGTTCGCCAACTATTACTTCTACTACTATGGCTAACGCGTTTAGCAATAAAGTAAAGTAATTTACATGGCGTTTCTCAATGACACGCAGGTCATACAAAAAAATAAAGACAACTCCTATGGCTCCTGCCGGTTGTCATACTCATCGACATGCAAGTCGTGATTCCTATTACAATAGCATGAACATCTCATACATCACATATAGATCATTCATCATTTATCACAACTTTGGCCATATCATATCACAAAGCACTTGCTGCAAAAACAAGTTAGACGTCCTCTAATTGTTGTTGCAAGTTTTACGTGGCTGAAGTAGGGTTCTAGCAAGAATGTTTTCTTACCAACGTGAAAGCCACAACGTGATTTTTCAACTTCTATTTACCCTTCATAAGGACCCTTTTCATCGAATCCGCTCCAACTCAAGTGGGAGAGACAGACACCCGCCAGCCACCTTTATGCAACTTGTGCATGTTAGTCGGTGGAACCGGTCTCACGTAAGCGTACGTGTAAGGTTGGTCCGGGCCGCTTCATCCCACAATACCGTTGAAGCAAGATAAGACTAGTAGCGGCAAGAAAGTTGACAACATCTACGCCCACAACAAATTGTGTTCTACTCGCGCAAGAAGAACTACGCATAGACCTAGCTCATGATGCCACTGTTGGGGAACGTTGCAGAGAACAAAAATTTTCCTACGGTTTCACCAAGATCCATCTATGAGTTCATCTAGCAACGAGTGATTGGATTGCATCTACATACCTTTGTAGATCACGCGCAGAAGCGTTCAAAGAACGGGGATGAGGAAGGCGTACTCGACGTGATCCAAATCACCGGAGATCCTAGCACCGAACGGACGGCACCTCCGCGTTCAACACACGTACGGTCAGCGTAACGTCTCCTTCTTGATCCATCAAGGGGAAAGGAGAGGTTGAGGAAGATGGCTCCAGCAGCAGCACGACGGCGTGGTGGTGATGGAGCTGCAGTACTCCGGCAGGGCTTCGCCAAGCACTATGGAGGAGGGGGAGGTGTTGGAGAGGGAGAGGGAGGCACCAAAGGCAAAAGGTAAGAAGTCCTCAATCTCCCCCACTATATATAGGAGGGCCAAGGGGGGGCGCCGGCCCTAGGAGATCTAATCTCCTAGGGGGGTGCGGCCAAGGGGGAGGAATCCCTCCTCCCCAAGGCACCTAGGAGGTGCCTTCCCCACCTAGGACTCTTCCTCCCTTGAAACCCTAGGCGCATGGGCCTCTTGGGGCTGGTGCCCTTGGCCCATGTAGGCCAAGGCGCACCCCCTACAGCCCATGTGGCCCCCCGGGACAGGTGGGCCCACCCGGTGGACCCCCGGGACCCCTCCGGTGGTCCCGGTACAATACCGGTGACCCCGAAACTTGTCCCGATGCCCGAAATAGCACTTCCTATATATAATTCTTTACCTCCGGACCATTCCGGAACTCGTCGTGACGTCTGGGATCTCATCCGGGACTCCGAACAACATTCGGGTTACTGCATATACATATCCCTACAACCCTAGCGTCACCGAACCTTAAGTGTGTAGACCCTACGGGTTCGGGAGACATGTAGACATGACCGAGACGAATCTCCGGTCAATAACCAACAGCGGGATCTGGATACCCATGTTGGCTCCCACATGTTCCTCGATGATCTCATCGGATGAACCACGATGTCGAGGATTCAAGCAATCCCGTATACAATTCCCTTTGTCAATCGGTATGTTACTTGCCCGAGATTCGATCGTCGGTATCCCAATACCTCGTTCAATCTCGTTACCGGCAAGTCACTTTACTCGTACCATAATGCATGATCCCATGACCATACACTTGGTCACTTTGAGCTCATTATGATGATGCATTACCGAGTGGGCCCAGTGATACCTCTCCGTCATACGGAGTGACAAATCCCAGTCTTGATCCATGTTAACCCAACAGACACTTTCGGAGATACCCGTAGTATACCTTTATAGTCACCCAGTTACGTTGTGACGTTTGGTATACCCAAAGCACTCCTACGGTATCCGGGAGTTACACGATCTCATGGTCTAAGGAAAAGATACTTGACATTGGAAAACTCTAGCAAACGAACTATACGATCTTATGCTATGTTTAGGATTGGGTCTTGTCCATCACATCATTCTCCTAATGATGTGATCTCGTTATCAATGACATCCAATGTCCATAGTCAGGAAACCATGACTATCTGTTGATCAACGAGCTAGTCAACTAGAGGCTTACTAGGGACATGTTGGTGTCTATTATTCACACATGTATTACGATTTCTGGATAACACAATTATAGCATGAATAAAGACAATTATCATGAACAAGGAAATATAATAATAATGCTTTTATTATTGCCTCTAGGGCATATTTCCAACAGCCCCGACCCTGAACCCTAAGATAGATAGTGGGGTACCTCTCTGCCGAGCCCCCCTCCCCGCTGCGGGTGGTTCTTCCTTAACTCCGGTGATCCCCCCCACCCCCTGAAAATCGACTGACCCAAAATTTGATTCAGTCAACTGAAGTGTATCTAAATTGGAGCAAAGTAGCAGCACGAGCGAGGGGGAGAGCAGCAGCAGCAGTAGCGCGAGCGAGTGAGCGAGTGAGAGACGGAGCAGCAGCTGTTGTGCGAGTGAGCGAGAGCCGGAGCAACAACAGATCCAGCTGGTATGGCCGCCGCCGCTGAAGGGGCCTCACACTGGGGGAGAGCCGCCGTGGAGATGTCGCCCATGGCGCCGGCTTCGAGGTAGCCGCGCCATGGGGGTGCGGGATGGAGCATCGTCGACGCCGGGAGATCGAGTTAAAGAGAAGGTGCGATGCGATGAGTGTACAACCTCTTTGGTGGTGCCGACTGGGCCTTGGCTTCGTCCGAGGAGTCGGTGAGGATGTTGCGGTTCTGATGGAGCAGGTTAAGGCGGCGCTGTGGGGATGGAGCAGCCGCAATAGACGAGGCAATCGTTGGAGCAGCTCCTTGGAGGTGGAGGACGTGGCGGTTGAACCGGCGGGACGACGAGATGGACGCCGGATCCTCATCTGGGGAGGTGGATGAGGGACGTCGAGATGTTGCGGTGGACAACATCGTTAGGGAAGAGGCTTCGGCTGGGTAGCGGTGAGGTGGCGGATCGAGGAGGGTGGAGTTTCGCGGCTGGATCAGAGAGGTTATGGCGGCCTGGGATTTCGAATGGCGAAAAGGAGGCGATGGGAGGGGGAACCATGACTTAGGGACGCGCTTGTCCAAAATGTAGTGTGTGTTACAAAAGTACCCCCATCGATTTGAACTAGCGGCCCTTTCGGCTTAGGGTTAGAAGGGGGATTTCGTGTGTCGGGATTTGACAGCCGGAGGGAGTTTTCGTGCGCGTTGTAATTTCAGGATACCAAGGCGCGGGTTGTGAAGGCACGAGTTTTGAGAGCACGATATCTGAATTTTCGGGATATAACAAGGTGCGGGTTGAATTTTAGGGACAAGCCTAATGTGTAATATTGTACTTGTACGTACCAAATCAATTCGCACTTCCCTCAACGAAAAAAACGAAAAAAAAACTATTCACACCACACAAAGAGAGAGTCTTGTCTTTTTTACTATACAAATGCTATTCAAAGCTATGAATCCATGTTATGTCCAATAAAATTTTTCGCTGGCTGTATAATGCATGTAACCTACTCATACCAACATTTTAGTGCATTCCAAATGTCTATACTACCGCTGCAATTCGAACTAAATTTGAATTTGTTTCTCTATTTGAATAAGAATCTACAATCATGATTGTTGCCAACTTCAACCATCATTCGTGTATTACCTTAACAACACACCACATGATTACTATAGAGATAGATATGAACTATGTGTACTATATGAACTCGAATTCAATTTTCTGAATACACTTGATGTTGATTCCAAATAATACATTTGATGTACTAACTAGATATTCATAATCTAAACCATGTTCCATACGTACACCATGTTTATCACACAAAGTATAGTGCCCCGCCCCCTACATTATGACAAGTATTTAGCCCTGAGCTACAAAAGCCACACATTATCCCAAATTATAATCAATGTTCTACATTATGATATCTTCTTCAAGTATCCGTATCCACTTTTTTATAATGAATTATGATCTCTATTCGTCTTTTACACCTTCATGATCCTCTTCTCTTTGTAGCAAGCTAGCGCTAACTTTCTATCGTGCATGCACACGCACGCCCCCTCTCACCCTCCCTCAATGTCCCCTCCATTGCACACATTTGTTATTTCTCTTTAGGTCATTCACCCATGGTGTGTGTTGAAGGAAATATGCCCTAGAGGCAATAATAAAGTTATTATTTATTTCCTTATTTCATGATAAATGTTTATTATTCATGCTAGAATTGTATTAACTGGAAACATAATACATGTGTGAATACATAGACAAACAGAGTGTCACTAGTATGCCTCTACTTGACTAGCTCGTTAATCAAAGATGGTTATGTTTCCTAACCATGGACAAAGAGTTTTATTTGATTAACGGGATCACATCATTAGGTGAATGATCTGATTGACATGACCCATTCCATTAGCTTAGCACCCGACCGTTTAGTATGTTGCTATTGATTTCTTCATGACTTATACATGTTCCTATGACTATGAGATTATGCAACTCCCGTTTGCCGGAGGAACACTTTGTGTGCTACCAAACGTCACAAAGTAACTGGGTGAATATAAAGGTGCTCTACAGGTTTCTCCAAAGGTACATGTTGGGTCGGCGTATTTCGAGATTAGGATTTGTCACTCCGATTGTCGGAGAGGTATCTCTGGGCCCTCTCGGTAATGCACATCACTTAAGCCTTGCAAGCATTGCAACTAATGAGTTAGTTGCGAGATGATGTATTACGGAACGAGTAAAGAGACTTGCCAGTAACGAGATTGAACTAGGTATTGAGATACCGACGATCGAATCTCGGGCAAGTAACATACCGATGACAAAGGGAACAACGTATGTTGTTATGCGGTCTGACCGATAAAGATCTTTGTAGAATATGTAGCAGCCAATATGGGAATCCAGGTCCCGCTATTGGTTATTGACCGGAGACGTGTCTCGGTCATGTCTACATTGTTCTCGAACCGTAGGGTCCGCACGCTTAAGGTTTTGATGACAGTTATATTATGAGTTTGTGAGTTTTGATGTACCGAAGGAGTTCGGAGTCCCGGATGAGATCGGGGACATGACGAGGAGTCTCGAAATGGTCAAGACGTAAAGATCGATATATTGGACGACTATATTCGAACTTCGGAAAGGTTCCGAGTGATTCGGGTATTTTTTGGAGTACCGGAGAGTTACGGGAATTCGCCGGGAGAAGTATTGGGCCTTATTGGGCCATACGGGAAAGAGAGAGGGGCTGCCTAGGGCAGGCCACGCGCCCCCCCAAGGCCTAGTCCGAATTGGACTAGGGGGAGGGGCTGCACCCCTTCCTTGTTTCCTACTCCTACTACATGGAAGGACTCCTAGTTGGACTAGGAAAGGGGGAATCCTACTCCCGGTGGGAGTAGGACTCCCCTAGGGCGCGCCATAGAGAGGGCCGGCCCTCCCCTCCTCCACTCCTTTATATACGGGGGCAGGGGGCACCCCATAGACACACAAGTTGATCTTCGTGATCGTTCCTTAGCCGTGTGCGGTGCCCCCCTCCACCATATTCCACCTCGGTCATATTGTAGCGGTGCTTAGGCGAAGCCCTGCGACGGTAGAACATCAAAATCGTCACCACGCCATCGTGCTGACGGAACTCCTCCCCGATGCTTTGCTGGATCGGAGCCCGGGGATCGTCATCGAGCTGAACGTGTGCCAAGAACTCGGAGGTGCCGGAGTAACGGTGCTTGGATCGGTCGGATCATGAAGACGTACGACTACTCAACCGCGTTGTCACAACGCTTCCGCTGTCGGTCTACAAGGGTACGTAGATCATACTCTCCCCTCTCGTTGCTATGCATCACCATGATCTTGCGTGAGCATAGGAAATTTTTTGAAATTACTACGAAACCCAACAGTGGCATCCGAGCCTAGGTTTTATATGTTGATGTTATATGCACGAGTAGAACACAAGTGAGTTGTGGGCGATATAAGTCATACTGCTTACCAGCATGTCATACTTTGGTTCGGCGGTATTGTTGGACGAAGCGGCCCGGACCGACATTACGCGTACGCTTACGCGAGACCGGTTCTCCCGACGTGCTTTGCACAAAGGTGGCTAGCGGGTGACAGTTTCTCCAACTTTAGTTGAACCGAGTGTGGCTACGCCCGGTCCTTGCGAAGGTTAAAACAACACCAACTTGACAAACTATCGTTGTGGTTTTGATGTGTAGGTAAGAACGGTTCTTGCTAAAGCCGTAGCAGCCACGTAAAACTTGCAACAACAAAGTAGAGGACGTCTAACTTGTTTTTGCAGGGCATGTTTTGATGTGATATGGGCAAGACATGATGAGATATAAGTTGTTGTATGAGATGATCATGTTTTGTTGAAGTTATCAGCAACTGGCAAAATCCTTATGGTTGTCTCTCTATTGCATAAGATGCAAGCGTCCAATAATTGCTTTACTTTATCGCTATGCGATAGCAATAGTTGCAAGAGCAATTGTTGGCGAGACGACCACGTGACGACACATTGATATAGATCAAGATGATGGAGATCATGGTGTCATGCCGGTGACGATATAGATCATGATAGTACTTTGGAGATGGAGATCAAAGAAGCAAGATGATGATGGCCATATCATGTCACATATTTTGATTGCATATGATGTTTATCTTTTATACATCTTATTTTTGCTTAGTTTGACGGTAGCATTTTAAGATGATCTCTCACTAATTATCAAGAAGTGTTCTCCCTGAGTATGCACCGTTGCGAAAGTTCTTCGTGCTGAGACACCACGTGATGATCGGGTGTAATAGGCTCTACGTTCAAATACAACGGGTGCAAAACAGTTGCACACGCGGAATACTCAGGTTATACTTGACGAGCCAAGCATATACAGATATGGCCTCGGAACACGGAGACCGAAAGGTCGAGCGTGAATCATATAGTGGATATGATCAACATAGTGATGTTCACCAATGAAACTGCTCCATCTCACGTGATGATCGGACATGGTTTAGTTGATTTGGATCACGTGATCACTTAGAGGATTAGAGGGATGTCTATCTAAGTGGGAGTTCTTAAGTAATATGATTAATTGAACTTAAATTTATCATGAACTTAGTCCTGGTAGTATTTTGCAAATTATGTTGTAGATCAATAGCTCGTGTTATTGCTTTCATATGTTTATTTTGATATGTTCCTAGAGAAAAATTGTGTTGAAAGATGTTAGTAGCAATGATGCGGATTGGATCCGTGATCTGAGGTTTATCCTCATTGCTGCACAGAGGAATTATGTCCTTGATGCACCGCTAGGTGATAGACCTATTGCAGGAGCAGATGCTGACGTTATGAACGTTTGGCTAGCTAAATATGATGACTACTTGATAGTTTAGTGCACCATGCTTAATGGCTTAGAATCGGGACTTCAAAGACGTTTTGAACGTCATGGACCATATGAGATGTTCCAGGAGTTGAAGTTAATATTTCAAGCAAATACCCGAGTTGAGAGATATGAAGTCTCCAACAAGTTCTATAGCTAAAAGATGGAGGAGAATCGCTCAACTAGTGAGCATGTGCTCAGATTGTCTGGGTACTACAATCGCTTGAATCAAGTGGGAGTTAATCTTCCAGATAAGATAGTGATTGACAGAATTCTCTAGTCACCATCACCAAGTTAGTAGAACTTCGTGATGAACTATAGTGTGCAAGGGATGACAAAAACGAATCCCGAGCTTTTCATGATGATGAAATCGATGAAGGTAGAAATCAAGAAAGAGCATCAAGTGTTGATGGTTGACAAGATCACTAGTTTCAAGAAAAGGGCAAAGGGAAGAAGGGGAACTTCAAGAAGAACGGCAAGCAAGTTGCTGCTCAAGTGAAGAAGCCCAAGTCTGGTCCTAAGCCTGAGACTAAGTGCTTCTACTGCAAAGGGACTGGTCACTGGAAGCGGAACTGCCCCAAGTATTTGGCGGATAAGAAGGATAGCAAAGTGAACAAAAGTATATTTGATATACATGTTATTGATGTGTACTTTACTAGTGTTTATAGCAACCCCTCAGTATTTCATACTGGATCAGTTGCTAAGAGTAGTAACTCGAAACAGGAGTTGCAGAATAATCAGAGACTAGTTAAGGGTGAAGTGACGATGTGTGTTGGAAGTAGTTCCAAGATTGATATGATCATCATCGCACACTCCCCTATACTTTCGGGGTTAGTGTTGAACCTAAATAAGTGTTATTTGGTTTTTGCGTTGAGCATGAATATGATTTGATCATGTTTATTGCAATATGGTTATTCATTAAAGTCAGAGAATAATTGTTGTTCTGTTTACATGAATAAAACCTTCGATGGTCATACACCCAATGAAACAAGTTCATTGGATCTCGATCGTAGTGATACACATATTCATAATATTGAAACCAAAAGATGCGAAGTTAATAATGATAGTGCAACTTATTTGTGGCACTGCCGTTTAGGTCATATTGGTGTAAAGCGCATGAAGAAACTCCATGCTGATGGGATTTTGGAATCACTTGATTATGAATCACTTGGTGCTTGCGAACCATGCCTTAAGGGCAAGATGAATAAAGACTCCGTTCTCCGGAACAATGGAGCGAGCAACTGACTTATTGGAAATAATACATACTGATGTATGCGATCCGATGAGTGTTGAAGCTCGTGGCGGGTATCATTATTTTCTGACCTTCACATATGATTTGAGCAGATATGGGTATATCTGCTTGATGAAACATAAGTCTGAAACATTTGAAAAGTTCAAAGAATTTCAGAGTGAAGTGGAAAATCATCGTGACAAGAAAATAAAAGTTTCTACGATATGATCGCAGAGGTAAAATATTTGAGTTACGAGTTTGGTCTTCAATTAAAACAATGTGAAATAGTTTCACTACTCACACCACCTGGAACACCGTAGTGTAATGGTGTGTCCGAACGTCATAACCGTACTTTATTAGATATAGTGCGATCTATGATGTCTCTTACCGATCTACCACTATCGGTTTGGGGTTATGCATTAGAGATAGCTGCATTCACGTTAAATAGGGCACCATCTAAGTCCGTTGAGACGACACAATCTGAACTGTGGTTTGGCAAGAAACCAAAGTTGTCGTTTCTTAAAGTTTGGGGTTGTGATGCTTATATGAAAAAGTTTCATCCTAATAAGCTCAAACCCAAATCGGAGAAATATGTCTTCATAGGATACCCAAAGGAGACTGTTGGGTACACCTTCTATCACAAATCCGAAGGCAAGACTTTTGTTGCTAAATTCGGAGCTTTTCTAGAGAAGGAGTTTTCTCTCGAAAGAAGTGAGTGGGAGGAAAGTAGAACTTGATGAGGTAACTGTACCTGCTCCCTTATTGGAAAGTAGTTCATCACAGAAATCTGTTCCTGTGACTACTACACCAATTAGTGAGGAAGCTAATGATGATGATCATGTAACTTCAGATCAAGTTACTACCAAATCTCGTAGGTAAACCAGAGTGAGATCCGCACCAGAGTGGTATGGTAATCCTGTTCTGGAAGTCATGTTACTAGACCATGACGAACTTGCGAACTATGAGGAAGCGATGATGAGCCCAGATTCCGCGAAATGGTTTGAGGCCATGAAATCTGAGATATGATCCATGTATGAGAACAAAGTATGGACTTTGGTTGACTTGCCCGATGATCGGCAAGCCATAGAAAATAAATAGATCTTCAAGAGGAAGACGGACGCTGATAGTAGTGTTACTATCTACAAAGCTAGAATTGTCGCAAAAGGTTTTCGACAAGTTCAAGGTGTTGCTACGATGAGATTTTCTCACTCGTATCTATGCTTAAGTCTGTCCGAATCATGTTAGCAATTGCCGCATTTAATGAAATCTGGCAAATGGATAAACAAAATTGCATTCCTTAATGGATTTACTAAAGAAGAGTTGTATACGATGCAACTAGAAGGTTTTGTCGATCCTAAAGGTGTTAACTAAATATGCAAGCTCCAGCGATCCATCTATGGACTGGTGCAAGAATCTCGGAGTTGGAATATACGCTTTGATAAGTTGATCAAAGTATATAGTTTTATACAGACTTGCGGTGAAGCCTGTATTTACAAGAAAGTGAGTGGGAGCACTACAACATTTCTGATAAGTATATGTGAATGACATATTGTTGATCGGAAATAATGTAGAATTATTCTGCAAAGCATAAAGGAGTGTTTGAAAGGAGTTTTTTAAAGAAAGACCTCGGTGAAGCTGCTTACATATTGAGTATCAAGATCTATAGAGATAGATCAAGACACTTGATAAGTTTTTTCAATGAGTACATACCTTGACAAGATTTTGAAGTAGTTCAAAATGGAACAGTCAAAGGAAAGGTTTCTTGCCTGTGTTACAAGGTGTGAAGTTGAGTAAGACTCAAAGCCCGACCACGGCAGAAGATAGAAAGAGAGTGAAAGTCATTCCCTATGCCTCGGTCATAGGTTCTATAAAGTATGCCATGCTGTATACCAGATCTTCTATAAAGTATGCCATTCCCTACCAGTGAGTTTGGCAAGGGAGTACGATAGTGATCTAGGAGTAGATCACTGGACAGCGGTCAAAATTATCCTTAGTGGAATAAGGATATGTTTCTCGATTATGGAAGTGAAAAAAGGATCGTCGTAAAGGGTTACGCCGATGCAAGTTTTGACACTAATCTAGATGACTCTAAGTCTCGGTCTAGATACATATTGAAAGTGGGAGCAATTAGCTAGAGTAGCTCCATGCAGAGCATTGTTGACATAGAATTTGCAAAATACTTGCGGATCTGTATGTGGCAGTCCCGTTGACTAAGATTCTCTCACAAACAAAACATGATCACACCTTAGTACTCCTTGGGTGTTAATCACATAGCGATGTGAACTAGATTACTGAATCTAGTAAATCCTTTGGGTGTTGGTCACATGGTGATGTGAACTATCGATGTTAATCACATGGTGATGTGATCTAGATTATTGACTCTAGTGCAAGTGGGAGACTGAAGGAAATATGCCCTAGAGGCAATAATAAAGTTATTATTTATTTCCTTATTTCATGATAAATGTTTATTATTCATGCTAGAATTGTATTAACCGGAAACATAATACATGTGTGAATACATAGACAAACAGAGTGTCACTAGTATGCCTCTACTTGACTAGCTCTTTAATCAAAGATGGTTATGTTTCCTAACCATGGACAAAGAGTTGTTATTTGATTAACGGGATCACATCATTAGGTGAATGATCTGAGTGACATGACCCATTCCATTAGCTTAGCACCCGATCGTTTAGTATGTTGCTATTGCTTTCTTCATGACTTATACATGTTCCTATGACTATGAGATTATGCAACTCCCGTTTGCCGGAGGAACACTTTGTGTGCTACCAAACATCACAACGTAACTGGGTGATTATAAAGGTGCTCTACAGGTGTCTCCAAAGGTACATGTTGGGTTGGCGTATTTCGAGATTAGGATTTGTCACTCCGATTGTCGGAGAGGTATCTCTGGGCCCTCTCGGTAATGCACATCACTTAAGCCTTGCAAGCATTGCAACTAATGAGTTAGTTGTGAGATGATGTATTACGGAACGAGTAAAGAGACTTGCCAGTTCCGAGATTGAACTAGGTATTGAGATACCGACGATCGAATCTCGGGCAAGTAACATACCGATGACAAAGGGAACAATGTATGTTGTTATGCGGTCTGACCGATAAAGATCTTTGTAGAATATGTAGCAGCCAATATGGGCATCCAGGTCCCGCTATTGGTTATTGACCGGAGACGTGTCTCGGTCATGTCTACATTGTTCTCGAACCGTAGGCTCCGCACGCTTAAGGTTTCGATGACAGTTATATTATGAGTTTATGAGTTTTGATGTACCGAAGGAGTTTGGAGTCCCGGATGAGATCGGGGACATGACGAGGAGTCTCGAAATGGTCGAGACGTAAAGATCGATATATTGGACGACTATATTCGGACTTCGGAAAGGTTCCGAGTGATTCAGGTATTTTTCGGAGTACCGGAGAGTTACGGGAATTCGCCGGGAGAAGTATTGGGCCTTATTGGGCCATACGGGAAAGAGAGAGGGGCTGCCTAGGGCAGGCCACGCGCCCCCCCAAGGCCTAGTCCGAATTGGACTAGGGGGAGGGGCTGCACCCCTTCCTTGTTTCCTACTCCTACTACATGGAAGGACTCCTAGTTGGACTAGGAAAGGGGGAATCCTACTCCCGGTGGGAGTAGGACTCCCCTAGGGCGTGCCATAGAGAGGGCCGGCCCTCCCCTCCTCCACTCCTTTATATACGGGGGCAGGGGGCACCCCATAGACACACAAGTTGATCTTCGTGATCGTTCCTTAGCCGTGTGCGGTGCCCCCCTCCACCATATTCCACCTCGGTCATATTGTAGCGGTGCTTAGGCGAAGCCCTGCGACGGTAGAACATCAAAATCATCACCACGCCGTTGTGCTGACGGAACTCCTCCCCAACGCTTTGCTGGATCGGAGCCCGGGGATCGTCATCGAGCTGAACGTGTGCCAAGAACTCGGAGGTGCCGGAGTAACGGTACTTGGATCGGTCGGATCATGAAGACGTACGACTACATCAACCGCGTTGTCACAACGCTTCCGCTGTCCGTCTACAAGGGTACGTAGATCACACTCTCCCCTCTCGTTGCTATGCATCACCATGATCTTGCGTGAGCGCTGGAAATTTTTTGAAATTACTACGAAACCCAACATGTGTAGGCCCCCCAGCTCCTTTCCGGCACACACCGGACGATATACCTCTCTAGCCAAGTGTGCCTACCACAAACACACACTTCCCATGTTCTCTTCTCACCGTCCATGCCCCCTATGTCCAATATAGTTCCACGTAGGTGCACACTCTCGCCCCTCTTTTCATCGATCTCATACTCGCACACTCCTCCCCCCTCGACATAATAGGCCTCTCGCACCACCTCCTAGCCGCACCCCTCTCCCCATGTCCATCTCTCTGTACCTTATTGGTTCTAACACATGCATGCATGTATACGTACCAATCTCCCTACATATAGCTAGGTCGACTATAATTCTTTTTCCCCACGCACCGATAGACTTACCTCACTAGTTATGTCTCTCCCTTTCTCAGACACACGACGGTTGGTATTCCTATGTAGTTACGTATGCTTACCACAACCATATTGCCCCCCTCATCATCCTTGCATACCTCCCGACCCGTCTCTCACACGCATGTGCATAGACAGGCAGACATCTCCGGCCCTCTCTTATTGATATTGCACTCGTACCCTCCATTTGTCTAGCAGGCCTCTCCCACCATTTCTGAGAAGCCACTCCACCACCAACCCTCCGCCACTCCACCTTTGTCTTTCTCCCAACCTTATTCCTCTGCTACACATATGCATGGATGCCAATTGATCTCCCGCAATACATAGCTAGGTCTCTGTCCTCCTCCACACATATACTAGTCGATCTACCTCTCTATAGTTAGGTCTCTGCTCCCCCTCCCCCCCACACACACCGATAGTCGAACGTTGTAGGCCACAGAGAAAAACTGCACCTCTCCCCTCCCAAATTCCAGTAGGCCAGTCGCCTTGTATCTTTGATGTGGGCAAACACAAATCCGATGGCACTCTTTATCGATCGCGCATCCACACACTTCATCCCTGTTTTCGATTCTATCGATATCTCACGTCGATGATTCCTCCACTCTCTTCTCATGGATCGCTCCCTCTATATATGATATATACATGACTCTGTTTCACACACATTGCATATGTTACATTTTTTTGTTTGAGATATCATCGACACATTGCCTCTGTTTCGCACAAACCATCTCTCTCACACCCACCCACATACGTACCTGCACCTAAAGAAGAGGTGCACGCAGGACGTACGTACTCACGTCTCGTTCCCAGCCACACCTTCGCGGGTACACGGTGCAGTTCGTTTCTGTAAGAAAAGGCAGCCCACGTGATAATTTGACGCGTGTAGCGGTTGTTTACTCGAAGGAGGGTCGTGTACCATGCATAGACGGAACAAAGTTCGACTTGACGCGTTAGTGTTAAATAAAGTTATATTCCTCAATAGCACGTACAGAATATAAAACGATTGTTGTTGGGAAAAAAGAAAAATCAGGCTCCACTATATACAACGGAGCCTGCCTTCCGGGGTTTGTCTCTCGTCACCCCATCTCACACAAGGTGGTGGTGGCCTCTCTTTCTCACTGTTGGTCAGTGATCCGGCCGCATCCCATCCGCCGGTGTAAAGGGAGGATGTGGATCGTTTCTCCATTCGATGGCGTTGAGGCAACACGTCCTGATCTGCAGTACCCGCCATTCAATCTGGCCAAGCTCCGGCGCGGTAGGGACTTCACCACTTGCTTGCTGCCGCAGAATGGGCAGATCCCAGCCGCCGGCGCCCTCCTAGTTACATCCCGACGACCCTCAGGTACAACTTTCTCAGGCCTTGCTCCACTGCCCATCTTCCCACATTGATGCATGTGGATCTTCTTTAGTTGTTTTCTTAAAACGTATCTCGGTCGGCATACTTTCCATCTTGCAATCTCGTCCTCAAACCATTTTTGATAAACCACCATGCTGCTATCTTTCCCTTATTACATGGAATATGCTTCTTTTTTGTTGGCGTATGTGTCTTGAACTCGTGTTATTGGGCAGTAGTTGTTTCCTTTCTAACTACTTTTGCAAACAGGGTTATCCATTTCACCTCGTTGCTATTGCGACCTTTTGGTGAACTGCACAAATAACTTTTTTTCTTAAGAGTGTTTTGTGCAGTTCCGCCAAAATGTCACACGGGCAATGTTTTTACATTTCTGTGGGACTACGGAAAGGGAGATTGGTTTTGCTATCCTCCTCATCCAACTCTGTGCCTAATCTTCTCCAACAAGTAGTTAGTCCTAAAGAGATATCGCAGAGGAGATCGGTTTCTATTTGTGTGTGCTATGTTTCATCATCTAGTTCCACTATTATTGTAATCACACTGAGTGGATATCTTTGCAAACAGGAATGGTCAGCTCGATTTTAGTGGAGCCGCACAAAATGATCGGATTGTGATGTCCTCCATACACCTCTTTTTTGATATAGAGCTGGGTCAAACTAGCTGCCAACAAATGAACACTGTGCCTAGGAAATGGAGCCATGCCTACGAACAACATCGATCAATTATATATTTTTCTTTATTTTTACACCTTCTCACAACTTTGTCTTCAGTTGTGATGTGAATATTGGTGCTGATCTGCGAACCATTGAGATGCATTAGCAGCCATGGTAGTTTCATTTGTATTTGATGGAATGTTGTAACAAGATAATCTTGAGGCAAGAGGACACATGAATCCTAAGTTGAAACCTTTTTTTCCTGCGGGAACCAAAGTTGAAACCTTCATAGCATCACAGTACAATTTCATTAAAATTATGCGTACATATAAACAAATCCTAAAGGATTGATAGCAATGCCAGAAACAATTCAACTTCGTTTCACCGACATGAGGGACTTCCTTCATCCGGCTCCACCTGCCATGTAGCAATATTGAGTGCACAACTACAGGGAAAGATTCACCCCGGTTGTTGTGCAGCAGTAGTAATGACTAGTCAGCAGTCAAATCTCAGAGCCCCACCTTTGCCACAGTAAGTTGCTTGGACGAAGCAACCATCATTTCTCTGTTCGTTGAATCTGCTGGTACTCCCATATTCCCAGAGTAATAAGTTGCTCGGGCGAAGCAACCATCACTTCACCTTTCCCACAGTAAGTACTACCTCCTTTTTTATTCTAGAAAAAACCACACGCGAATATTGGACGGTAGCAGCACAGCAACTGAATCAAAAATTGAAACCAACCAATGAACTACTACTAATGGTGAGTGTTTGATAGTATCATGTACTCCGTCTGTCCATGTATATAGGGCTTATGCGTTTTCCGAGACTAACTTTGGCCCTGTTTGGATCCATGGGTTAGAGTTAATTTGAGCTAGTTGGGGCTCGAATAGCCCTAAAGTATCCAAACATGAGGATTAAATTGGAGCAAGTTGCACCGAATCCACCAAAAAAACTATCCCACCCAAGAGGTGCTAATTGGAGATAGTTCTCATTGGGCCCACTAAAAAAATCACTTTTTTCTCTCCATCAAGTGCATTTATTGTCAATCTAACCCTCTCATCCAAACACCTCTTTGGCTACAGTTAGTTCAGGGTTAGTCATGAGTTAGTCTAACCTCTAGCCAAGTTAGAGTATCCAAACAGGAGCAGTATAGGACATGCGAGTTGCTCAAAGCATACAATCAATTTTGTACGTGAAAGGATCTTTTTTTTAAACGGAACATGAAAGGATCTTCGAATGATATAATTTTCAAATTGTATAAAATCTTATCAATAGTCAAAGGCAACCTCGAAGAATACATTAGGCCCTATATAAAGTCTTATCAATAGTCAAAACCAAGTGTTACTAATACACCAAACAAGTTCAAAACGATAAATTGGACCCACTCACAGCACGGCACGCCTGTCTCATTTGGTCCGTTGGTCAAAGCGCTTCCTCTTCTTGGCATAACAACAGAGTACAGTAATTTTTTTAGAATGCTCTTGGCATGTCGCTATCATGTGATGAGTTAACCGACCTCAATAGACGGCAAAAACGCCAGCCCACCGCACTTTGAGAGAGACAAGTAGCTAGAAGCGATACGGGCTGGTGGATTACTAGAGCTAGGTGTCGCACGAAGGCCAAGAAATATGGTGATAGCATGGGTTGGCCATGTATGATGTAACTATACTGGCTGTCATGTTTCGTACTCTTCCGGTCTACTGTGGAGATGATTGGTTGATTTTATATCACTAAATAATATAAAATTCTCCCTCCATTCCTAAATATTTGTCTTTCTAGAGATTTCAACAATGACTACATACGAAACAAAATAAGTGAATTTACACTCTAAAATATGTCTATATACATCTGTATGTGGTAGTCTATTTGAAATCTCTAAAAAGATAAATATTTAGAAACGGAGGGAGTATTATGAGTGCACACACTCTAGCACGATGTTCCTTGCTCCTTCTTTGTCGTCGGGAATTTATGTTCTTCCACTCTTTTCTTGACATGAGCTTTGTTCATCCTTTTGCCAACACGTGGGACATCTAGCATCAAGGTGCATGTGTCATGCAAGAAAATGGAGATAAGCAGTGCATAAGTGAGTCATGGACTACGATGGCACCTAGTACTACGCAATATTTTTCCTCCTCGATGCACGTGAATAATGCACGTACTCAATGATGGAGCACGGGTTGGTAGCCATGGACATGTTCGGCCCTTTTTGGAGAGAGTACTAAATACGTATTAACTTTGATGTGTCCCGTCAACTCGTAGAACGACGAGAAGCACACACTGAATGGCGGAGCATGGGATGGTAGCCATGGACATGGTCAAACCTTTTTGGAGACTAATGCACTACTTTTGATGTGTCCGGTCTACTCGCAAATGAGTAGAAGCTTTGCTTACTATACTACTAGTACGACCTCTCCCTCGCTCACGCGTGCGCGGTGGCTCACAGGACGAGGAGAAGCTTTTGCTTTACGATAGTGCACTTAATACAGGCGATGGACGTGCATCATTTCATTCAGTGTCAGATTGCCAGAAGTATCTATACTATAGTACCATCATCATTGTTCGACTTTCGGAAGAGGCGAAGAGCCTACCGTGTTTGCACGAATTTTTTAACATAGTACAATCTGAGTGGATGGCTCCAGTGGTCATCACACGTGAGCCAATCGATTCGCACCCTTCCATGCTCCATTTTGTCTTGCGTTCCTTCCTCCGTCCAGCACGCTGACAAGTGGGCCCCATTCTCATGTATGCCAATGTGGTAGTCAATTATTTTGCTGGAGTCAGCTATCACACCCTTTCGATGCCACGTCAATGTACCCACTAGAAACAAGTTAGACTTGTTCAGTTCAACCTCCTCCCTAAGTGTTTGGAGAGGAATTTGTTGTCGCACGGCGGTTCTATAGGTGGGCAGGCGGCAAAAATAGGGGGAAACGCGCGAACCAGCTAGATGAGAGATTTGGTTGATTTTATATCGCCGAATAATACAAAATATTATGAGTGCAAACGCTCTACCACAAGGATCCTTTCTCCTTCTCGGTCGTCGGGAATCTATGAGGATGCTTGGTTCATGGCCACACCACGTAGAATCTATGAGGTGAGTGTTTGGTTCAAGCCACACCTTAGTCAAGCCACACTTGGACCCCACATGGCATACACACAAAAAATATGGCAAGATTTCCTTATGCTTGCCAACTTGTGGATCTCATTTTGATGAACTAACCTTAAGCAAGCTTGGCAAAAATGTGTTGCAATGCTAGGCCTAGAACCAAACAACCCCTTTGCCACAACTAACCTTAGGCAAAGTGTGGCTATGGCCACCACAAGCGTGGCAAGATTTGGCAAAAAATTGAGCCTATGACATGTGGACCATATAACTAGAGAAGTGTGGAAAACCTCAAGTTACAATGAACCAAACACATGTCTAAGATGTCGTGGCATGACTAAGGTTAGACGTGGCAACCTTAGGCTGGGAACCAAACAAGCCCTATATTCTTCCACTCTTTCTTTTTATGTGAGCTTTGTTCATCCTTTTGTCAACACGCGGGACATCTAGCATCAAGGTGCACATGTCATGCAAGAAAATGGAGATAAGTAGTGCATAAGCGATTCATGCACTTCGATGGCACCTAGTACTATGCAATATTTTTTCTCCTCGATGGCACATGAATAGTGCACATACTCAATGACGGAGCACGGCATGGTAGCCATGGACATGGTCGGCCCTTTTTGGAGAGAGTACTAAATAACCTTGATGTGTCCCATCAACTCGTAGAACGATGAGAAGCTTGCTTACTACGCCTTCTCCCTCACCGACGCGTGCGCGGTGGCTTGCAGCACGAGGAGAAACTTTTGCTTACAAGCAGTGGACGTGCAGCAGTTCATTTGGTGTCAGATTGCCAGAAGTACTACTGTAGTACCATCATTATTGTTCGACTTCCGGAAGAGGAGAAGAGCCAAGCGCAAGGTCACCTACTAACCTAGTACTACTAGTATACTATAGCCAAAGCTGGTCCACCTTTTTAGAGGATGGTTAATTAATATAGGCGGCTCTTGCAGCGGCACATCATTAACACAGTGCTCTTGCAGCAGCACGTTTTCTCTTCGTAAGGAAAAATAAAGGATTGGAGTGGCATGTCCACTTGAATCCCATAGCTGAAAAAAGTGTTCCCTCGAAAAAAACAGAGTGTTTGACACAGGAAAAACAAAGGAAGTGAAAAAAAGTTAGGTGGATGCTAGATTGCTAATTAACACATGATTACATAGGAAAAAACTCTTATAGCATCTATCCTATGAATCAAACGACCAATGTAGGGAGCACGGAGCTGCCTCTCATCGACCTCCTCTCCAGGAGTTTTCTTCTGGTAGTGGCGGAGCTTAGGCCAAGGACACAATTGATTTTTCAAGTAGGGCTCGATTAACTCAACTATGTCTCCTAGCTAGCAGCGCCCACCTACAAATGAGCACCAGCGTGATCTGCGCGACAATGATAGAGGCTCTGGGAGGACCAGAGGTAGGCGGGCGACGAGCCGACGAGGTAACCCAATGGCCCCTTGAGCTTGAAAGGCACCCGCACTAGAAGGTTCATGACAAACTTTGCCACAACTAAGCTTAGGCAAAGTGTGGCTGCCTGATACGTCCATTTTGCATCATGCTTTTATATCGATATTTATTGCATTATGGGCTGTTATTACACATTATTTCACAATACTTATGCCTATTCTCTCTTATTTTACAAGGTTTACATGAAGAGGGAGAACGCCGGCAGCTGGGATTCTGGGCTGGAAAAGGATCAAATATTAGAGACCTATTCTGCATAGCTCCAAAAGTCATGAAACTTTACGGAAGTTATTTCCAGAATATATAAAAAATACTGAGCGCAAGAAGTACCAGAGGGGGGCCACCCACCAGCCACGAGGGTGGGGGCGCGCCCTACCCCCTGGGCGCGCCCCTTGCCTCGTGGGCCCCCTGGTGGCCCTCCGATGCCCATCTTCTGCTACATGTGGTCTTTCGCCTGAGAAAAAAAATCATAAGCAAGCTTTCCGGACAATACTCCGCCGCCACGAGGCGGAACCTTGGCAGAACCAATCTAGGGCTTCGGTAGAGCTGTTCTGAAGGGGACACTTCCCTCGGGAGGGGGAAATCATGTAACATCCCAAATTTTCAATTTGGAATGTTATACATAGATCATCCATGCATATCATATTTTACTGCATTTCGTTTCGCGATCCTCGAAATCCTAAGCAACTCAAGGACCCTCGGAGAGAGTTGGGGATTTCATTGCTTTCGTATTTGAATTTTATCAAATATTGAAACGAGGATTTTGGTTTTAATTATTTTTCGCTCCGAAAATATTTCAAATTAAAATATATGAGAGGAGATAATATGACTTCTCCAAAATAATTGAAATATTGGAGGAAAAATATTAAAATCAAATATTTGATTTTATTCGGATTTTATTGCCATTTTATTTGCATTAGAAAAATTGCATGTTTTTCAAAATTACATTTTAGTTCCAAAAAAATGTTCATTTCGTTCTAGGAGACCGTCTCCCTCCAGGAGACCGGGAGGCCGCCGCCGCCGCGACCCCGAGTCCGGCAGGGACTCCACCTCCCCGCGACGCTTGCCTCCTCCCCCAAGAAGCCCCCTCCTTAAATACCCCGCCACCGGACCGTCCCCCACCAACCCCGCCGCCTGCCCCGCCCCGCCTGCAGCGCCGCCGTCGCCTCTGCCGTGCCGCGCCGCCGCCTCTGCAGCGCCGCCGCCGCCCCGCGCACCCTGCCACCGCAGCCCCACCTCGCGGGAGCCTCACCAGAGGTATACGCCGCCGCCATCGCCGTTCGGTCTTATTTTAAAACCAATCCGTTTTTTTAGAAACGCTAATTTCATTTTTATAGATCGGTTCCCCGGTTTTTCTTGCTTTAGTTACTTTGCGTACGTTCGTCCGTACATTCGTTTTAATGAACGGTTTTCACTCGTTAGTTACAGACAACGAACACTCGTTCGTTAGCCTATTCGTCAGTTTTCTTTTTCTCGGATTTTCGGCGATTATTTTCAATCACGATTTCTGATCCGATTTTTGTTTCAGTTTCTCTTTTTGCTCGTTTATCGGAATCAGGCGATTCAAGCACCTAGATCTTCGTCTCGAAACCCTCTTTCTGTTTAATGAACTTGAACAAGATTTTGGTACTGTAAAAATTGACTTTAGTTTAGATTAGTAAACGGATCTTGTTTCTTTCACAGTTTGAGTTTCGTTGCTCCGTTTGATTTGATTCTTTTCGCAAACCGTAGTTCTTTAGTTGAACTTTCTGGTCAATTCTTCTTATTTGAGTTTTATCCATGATTGTTTGCTTGATTGCTTATGTATGCTATTGTTTGTTTGCGATAGAGTTCCCGGAGTGCAAAGCGTGCTACTACGAGTCCCTAGGTTTTGCGGATCGTTAGCAAGGCAAGTAACACATTGATCATACTCCTTTCATACCCAGTTTTTATGCATTAGTTCCAATCCCCAAACATTGCATGATTAGGCTGTGATTAACATGTGGGATGGGAAGTAGTTGATGAGGTAGAACCTATTGCCCTGTTATATTCAAACCTTGGGTGTTAATTCTACGTATTGCTTATATTGCTATGCTATGCTCGTAGACGTGGTTTGGGTGAGTGAATCCATGACAGATGTGAGATTGTTAATTAATGGTTCAACTTAAAGTGGCAACTTTAATACGCATCTGGGTGGATTGCTTGTCGGGCACCTGGAGAACCCAGTGTTGTCCTAGGATATCCCGGAGTACCCGTGTGATCATCCTAAGGTCCGCCACCCAGGCTCAAAGGGAACTGAGATATTTTCATGCTAGAAACTTCCGTGTGTATCCACAAGCTATTATGGGCTCTAGCATAGTTGAGTAGGTTGCGTGACCTCTTGAAGAGGTGGATCAGCAGGTAGAGGGATGTAGGTTTGGTATGTTCTGCCCGGAGTAAAGAGTTAATGTTTCTGAAAGACTGTGTCTCGGTCATCCGTTCCTCAAACACCATGTAGTGCGAGAAATCCAACGGAGGTGGTCGAGTCTTGTGGGGAAAAGTGCGCAAACCTCTGTAGAGTGTACAATCTAATCATGGTTAGCCGTGTCCCCGGTTATGGACAATCTTGAGTATCTAGTACTTGGAGTATCCTAAGTATCTCATCACTATTAATTAATATTGTTGGGTTGATAATTACTTCAATTGGGATTGAGTTGGAGGAACCTTCTCAATGATGGTTCAACTACCATGATAATTAAATAAACTTTATTCCTTTGTTGTAGGGAAAAATTGGCTTTTCGCAAAAACTATAACCATAGAGCTTTCCACCAGCCAAATATGCATGTAGTGATAGCATTATTCTGTTCTTGCTCTACTGTGTTATATTGCCAGCATATTCCATGTGCTGACCCGTTTTCGGGCTGCAACGTATTATGTTGCAGACTTTTTAGACAAGGAGTAAGGTTTGTTAGGTCGTTGTCGTGCAGCTCAGCTATGCCGTTGGAGTTGATGGACTCACTTTAGCTTCCAAGCCTTCCGCTGTTATCGTATTAGATCGCCTTAACCCATATTTATTGTAATAAGTTCTCTTTTGAGACATTCGATGTAATTACTGTGTGATTTCTACTGTCGGTGTCAAAACCGGCGGATCTCGGGTAGGGGGTCCCGAACTGTGTGTCTAGCCCGGATGGTAACAGGAGACAAGGGACACGAAGTTTTACCTAGGTTCGGGCCCTCTCGATGGAGGTAAAACCCTACGTCCTGCTTGATTAATATTGATGATATGGGTAGTACAAGAGTTGATCTACCACAAGATCGAGGAGGCTAAACCCTAGAAGCTAGCCTATGGTATGATTGTTGATGTGTATGCTGTCCTATGGACTAAAACCCTCCGGTTTATATAGACACCGGGTAGGGTTAGGGTTACATAGAGTCGGTTACAATGGTAGGAGATCTTCATATCCGTATCGCCAAGCTTGCCTTCCATGCCAAGGAAAGTTCCTTCCGGACGCGGGACAGAGTCTTCAATCTTGTATCTTCATAGTCCAGGAGTCCGGCTGAAGGTATAGTCCGGCCATCCGGACACCCCCTAATCCAGGACTCCCTCAGTAGCCCCTGAACCAGGCTTCAATGATGACGAGTCCGGCGCGCATATTGTCTTCGGCATTGCAAGGCGGGCTCCTCCTCCAAGTACTTCATAGAAGATTTTGAACACAAAGATAGTGTCCGGCTCTGAAAAATAAGTTTCCACATATTGCCATAGAGAGAATAATATTTACACAAATCTAATCTGCTGACGTATTCCGTAGCGTGACACACCACGGCCAAGCCTTTATTCGAACCGTTTTACTGTCCCATCTCAGCTCGTTATGCGAGGCGGTTTCCTTGGCACGTCTTGTTAAAGCAGAGATCGTGTCCCTCTTATTCCGGGATTCTCATCAATACGGGCGTGGGTAACCCAACCGCGCCATCGATTACGACGCTTGGAGATAAGTGAGTTTTATCAGGCTGGTGGGGACATGTAGCTGCGTCCACCCATATAAGGGGATAAAGATCCACCTTTTCACCTACGCCTTCTTCCTCCTTCGCCTATCCATTCTTGCGCACTCGAGCTCCAGCGCCCAAGTCTGCAATCCCAACCTCTACCTTCTCCAGCCATGTCCGGAGCGGGAGGCAAGTGGATGGTCTCCTCCGTCACGGAGGGACATATCAAAAAGCTGAGGAAGGCCGGATACCTGTCTAACGACATCGCGTACTGGCTCCCCGAAAAGGGGCAGCTCATCCCCACCCCTAGGCCCCATGAGAGGGTGGTGTTCCTCCCCCATTTCCTCCGCGGACTGGGCTTCCCTCTCCACCCATTTGTCCGGGGGCTCATGTTCTACTACGGCCTGGATTTCCACGATCTGGCCCTGAACTTCGTCCTCAACATCTCGGCGTTTATCGTCGTGTGCGAGGCCTTCCTCCGCATCCGCCCCCATTTCGGGCTCTGGCTCAAGACTTTCAATGTCAAGCCGAAGGTGGTGCGCGGCAGCCAGGCGGAGTGCGGAGGCGCCATGGTGGGGAAGATGGCCAACATCCTCTGGATCGAGGGCTCCTTTGTGGAGACCCTGAAGGGGTGGCAATCGGGGTGGTTTTACATCACCGAGCCGCGCGACGCCGAATGGGTCGCACCTCCCGAGTTCCGGTCCGGACCCCCAACGCGGCTCACGTCCTGGAAAGAGACGGGCCTGTCGTGGGGTAAAAAAGGAGAGCTAACCAGACTCCAAACATGATTCAAAACCTTGGTGGACAAGAAGCTCAAACTTGTCAACGTAGTCCAGGTTATGCTCATCCGCTTGATCCTCCCGTGCCAACAACGTGCTTTCAACCTGTGGGAGTTTGACCCGGCGTGGCACCAAACCCTGAGCAGGCTCTTCGACACGACATACGAAGATGCCTGGAAGGTGCTTTTCAAGGGCGCCGAGTCTCCCGCGTCCGCTACTGAGGATCGCGGATTCAGTGCGCAGCGTCACGCTCTCGCGGTAAGCTATTTTTTTCCTTTTACAGGGTATCAGTTTTTCATAGTTTGACTCCATGCGGGATCTAAACTCCCTTTACCTTTGACAGGATTGGCATGTGACCTCCGGACATATCAACTGTCCGGCTCCTTTGCCCGAAGGCCCAGCGGATGCTCGCTTGGCTAAGCTGCTGGTTCCGGCACCCTATGTGGTGCCGGAGAAGAAGGTCAAGAAGAAGGCCACGGGGACTCGAAAGAGTGCCCGACGCCCGGAGGTGTCGGATTCATCATCTGACGAATCCAAGACGCACTCCTCCCGTGAAGGCGAGGAGGAGGAAGAAGAGACCCCTACCCCTCCAGCGGGGGAAGGGAAGAAGAGGAAGGTCGCCCCAACCGGGGAGGCCGAAGGGTCCAAGAAGGGGAAAACCCTTCCTCCGGACTGCTCCACCGACACCGACGGTGGCGGAGAGGAGTGGGTATCTAGGGCCAAGCCCCTGGCCAAATCGTAAGTATCCGGATACCAGAGTAATTCATAGTATTCGTTTATTGCACAGCTTCCCTTACGTCGAATATGTTTATGCAGCCCGCCCAAAGACCGGCTCGACGCGTCGTCAAGCGGCTCACTGGACTCGTCGGATGTGAACTCGCTTCTGACGGCTTCCTCCCCCCACCATACGGACGACACCGAAGTGTTTTCTCAACAGGTTCCAAGCCGAGAGGAGGTGGTCCTGGAGGCGCCGCAAGGCGACCTCCCAGACTCCAGGAGTAAAGGGGATGAAACTCCTCGGGGCTCCAAGTCCGGCTTTAGGCCGGACACCGCTCCAGAACCTTCAGAGGTTCCAGAGTCCGGCGAGAGACCTCCTTCCAAGAGGAGCAAGTCCGCCGTGCCGGTGGCCCCCGTCCAACCGGAGGCACCGGACAATATGTTGGAGGCGCTCCAAGGCGCCTCCATCAATGAGGAGCACCGTGCCATTATGAGTGCGGTGGTCCAGAAGGTTCAGTCCGCCAAGAGCGGACTGACTGAAGCTTGTACTAGCCTTTTGATAGGCTTTGAGGTAAGTAAATAATGTGAAAATAGTTATTACCGCATAGACAGTAGCCCCTGATGCTCTGTTGGGCGTTCGCGAAGAAAAGCCGAATAGAGGATCAAAAATTCGCAGGAGTTTAACAAAGGAGTCAATATGCGTATGCAGGCTTCTCTGCTGGCATCCGCCGCACTGACTGCGGAAGTGAACACGCTGAAGCACAGCCTCCAGAAGTCCGGGCAAGAGCTCGGGCGTGCCAAGAAGCAACTCGAGGAGAAGTAAGGTAAGAAGTACCTTGTTTGAATATGTATAAAAAGGGTGCAGTTGCAAAAAAATAACAGGTTCAACATGGCTATTGTAGGGGCCACGTCTGAGGTGGTGACCCTTAAGCAAGCGCTGCTTGAGGCCGAGAAGAGTGCGGCCGCGGAGCGCACTGAGCGGGAGAAGTATGAGGCCCAGGTTGGCAAGGTGCAGCAAGAGCTCCAGGTTCTCATGAAGAAACATGAGAGTTTGGAGCTTGACTCGAATACGCGAGCGTCCGAGCTTGCGGCGGCTATTGAAAATGCCAAGTCTGCCAAGACCGAATCCCAGAAGACCCTCCGGGAGTTGGATGAGGTGAAGAAGATAGCGGCAGGTAAGGCATTCTTTATGCAAAGCAAACATATAAACATGAGTTACTTGTTACTTACACGAATCCGGAGCTCTCTAGGAGCGTTCGCAGATCTTCCCCAGAGTGTGTCCGATGCCGCCGCATTCTATCGAGCCGAGGAGGGCAGCTCGACGGAGAAGGTGTTCTGGTCTCAGTATGCTGAGGCCGGACATCCCGTGCTCCTATGCGACAAGCTGAAGCAACTGGTCGAGCTCCACAAGGCGGCCGAACAGGCCATGAAGGGCCTCCTAGTTCGGCTGTGGCCTGGGGAGGCCCTGCCTGGGAGCTATTTCGGGCTGGTGCGGCGGCTGGTGGAGGCCTGTCCAAGGCTCGAAGTCATCAAGCGCTCCGTCTGCATTGAAGGTGCCCATAGGGCCCTTGCCCGTGCTAAGGTGCACTGGGGCAAGTTGGATGCTGAGAAGCTTGTGAAGGACGGGCCACCGCCGGGGAAAGAGCATCGCAAGCCCGAAAATTATTATAAGGATGTTCTGAAGGGTGCCTGCCTTGTGGCGGATGAATCTTCTAGGGATGTAATTTTTAGTAAAACTCGCTCGTTTTTGTCCTGTGCGCTGAAAACTTGTTCATATGCGCTGAGCAATGCTATTGGAATTTAAAATATTACCTTCTGTGCGGCTGTTTATCAATTCTGAGAGATGGCGAGTCGTCGGCTTCTACCCCCGTGCCGCTAGTGCTGGGGTGTTCAGGGATAAACCTGAGTGCTCTTTTTCCCATGTTTGGGTCCTTCGAGGGAGGCGCTCAGCCCAACGAACAAGGAAATCAGACTATAATGCGTGAACACTCTCACTTAGCCATAGAATTCTATAATTTTAAATTTCGGCAAAGCCCCTAGTATTCGGAAGACTGAGTTCGGGGCGCTATCCACGCCTTGGCCGGACAGAGCCGACTCCTCGCCCTAAGTGGCATAAGTCTTTAGGAACTCGAAAAAACCTCTTGAACAGCGACCAGCTCTCGCTTCATCATGACAGTCAGTTTTAGCTTTCTCCACTGAGGTGCTCGGCCCAGCTCAACTGGGGCACAATCGCAGTGGTTCTCCTAGTGCTACCTTAGCCGATATAGTGGAACGTAAGGCACCAAAACATAGGAGCCGGGAAAACGCAACTATTGACCCAAGACATGATTCGGAGCCAATGCATATAATGCTATAAGTTTGGGGTGCCGCACTTGTGAAAGTGTTCGGACTTCTCACACCATATTGAGGGGTACTGAAGCCCCTGGCGTATTTTGGCCGTACCAAATTGTACGGGTGCAACATGTAGTTAAGGAACATATATTTATAAAAGGATAATGCAAAAATACACAAAAGCTATGCATTGTTTATTAAAAATAGCTGCAATCAAAGCAGAACGGTACAAATAATGCGATAAGTGGAAGGTTGGACTAGTTAACATGTCCGTTCCAGGGGCAAGCTGCGGAATAGTATGCGGAACGGGTATACTGCTCGTGATAGAGACCACCTGGGAGTTCCGTAGTGCGGCGTGGCTTGTCTGCTTCCCTGGTTCTTGCATCGTTTGTGCGGCAATTGAGCTGCCGAACAGGCCTTCCGAAGGATGAAGTCCTGAAAGTAAGAGAAAACTAAAAAATCGGCAGCCCCTGGTACGGTTTAAGCCGTGTTTTGGGCGTGCCATGATGGTGCCCCTCCCCCTGTGCCCATGGTATCTCTAGAGCGTAGTTATGTATGCGAAGTACTGGCGTCGCCTTTTTGCGAGGGTTGGGGTTGGGGCCGCATTGCTACGCCTGCTCGGATCGTGCCAGGCGGTCTTGTTGTAGGTTACTCCGGGCGCGCTTGACGGCGTCCGGTCGTTTAGTGGCCGAACTGGAGAACTGCCTGGAGAGGCTGCTTTGAACTTCCGCTGCAAGGGCCGCCGTGTGCTCCTCCGTTCGGAGGGAGTGTTCGGTGTTTCCATTGACCGTAATTACTCCTCGATGGCCTGGCATCTTGAGCTTAAGGTATGCGTAGTGTGGTACCACGTTGAACTTAGCGAATGTGGTTCGCCCGAGCAGTGCGTGATAGCCACTGCGAAACGGACTATGTCGAAGATTAACTCCTCGTTTCGGAAATTATCCGGAGATCCGAAGACCACTTCAAGTGTGACTGAGCCTGTACAGTTGGCCTCTACACCTGGTATTACGCCTTTAAAGGTCGTTTTGGTGGGCTTAATCCTCGAGGGATCTATGCCCATTTTCCGCACTGTATCCTGGTAAAGAAGGTTCAGGCTGCTGCCGCCGTCCATGAGGACTCTAGTGAGATGAAATCCGTCAATAATTGGGTCTAGAACCAATGCGGCGAATCCGCCATGATGGATGCTAGTAGGGTGGTCCCTTTGATCAAAGGTGATCAGGCAGGAGGACCATGGGTTGAACTCTGGGGCAACTGGCTCTACCGCGTATACGTACCTTAACGCACGCTTCCGCACCCTTTTGGGGACATGGGTTGCGTATATCATGTTCACCGTCCGCACTTGTGGGGGAAAACCCTTCTGTCCACTGTTGTTCGGCGGCCGGGGCTCCTCGTCGTCATCGCTATGCAGCCCCTTGTCTTCATTTTCGGCGTTTGTCTTGCATGCCTGCTTGAACACCCAACAATCCCTGTTGGTGTGATTGGCTAGCTTTTCGGGGGTGCCATGTATCTGGCACGAGCGGTTGAGTATTCGGTCCAAACTGGATGGGCCCCTAGGATTCCTTTTGAATGGCTTTTTCCGCTGACCAGATTTAGAGCCTCTGAATCCGGCATTAACTGCCGTATCCTCAGCATTGTCGTCGTTAATGTGGTGCTTATGCTTGTTGCCACGCGACCTGCCACTACTGTCCCTGGTGTCCGAATTACCAGGGTTCTTAGTCATATTGTTGCTACGAGCAAGCCAGTTGTCTTCTCCCGCGCAAAAGCGGGTCATTAGTGTCGTGAGTGCTGCCATAGATTTCGGCTTTTCCTGTCCAAGGTGCCGGGCCAGCCACTCGTCGCGGATATTGTGTTTGAAGGCTGCTAGGGCCTCAGCTTCCGGATAGTCGACTATTTGATTTTTCTTTGTTAGGAACCGTGTCCAGAATTGCCTAGCCGATTCCTCTGGCTACTAAATTACGTGACTTAGGTCATCGGCATCTGGGGGTCGCATGTAAGTGCCCTGGAAATTGTCGAGGAATGCAGCTTCCAGGTCCTCCCAACAACTGATTGATCCTGTTGGCAAGCTGTTAAGCCAATGCCGAGCTGGTCCTTTAAGCTTGAGTGGGAGGTATTTGATGGCGTGGAAATCATCACCGCGGGCCATGTGGATATGAAGGAGATAATCCTCGATCCATACCGCAGGATCTGTTGTGCCATCATATGATTCGATGTTTATGGGTTTGAAACCCTCGGGGATTTGATGATCCATTATTTCGTCTGTAAAGCAGAGTGGGTGTGTGGCGCCTCTGTACTGGGCTATATCATGACGTAGCTCCAATGAGCCTTGTCTACTGTGTTTGGCCCCGCCGAATTTGTGGCCGGCGTGACGGTTACCGTCTCGAGCCATGGGGCGCCCACGCGATCCGTAGATCGATCTTGTTTGCCTTGCCTTGTCCTCCAACATGTCCCGTAAGTCCGGCGCATATTCCCGTGCCTTGGTACGGGGTGCGGCTTGAGTGGAGGGCCAAGAGACCTCTCTATCGCGACCACGAGGTGGCCGGTCGGCCGCATCAAGTGCTTCCTCCTCTAATCGGGGTAGCAACCTGCGCTTTTGGTAGCTCTTGGAGGGGAGTTCGAGTTTATGCTCTTCGGCCACAAGGACTTCAGTCCATCTGTCGACTAGCAAATCTTGATCAGCTCTAAGCTGTTGCTGTTTTTTCTTGAGGCTTCTTGCCGTGGCCATAAGCCTGCGTTGAAAACGCTTTTGCTCGACGGGATCCTCTGGCACGACGAATTCGTCGTCGTCGAGGCTTGCCTCGTCTTCGGAGGGAGGCATATAATTATCATCCTCGACCTCTCTGTCTGCCGCTCTCTCATGAGGGCTGGTTTCTCCATCCTCCTGTGCTAAATCTTGCTGGAGGGGGTTTTCTTTGGCGCTTTCCGGAGTATTATTATGTCCCGTGCTGGAATCACCGTGTTTGTTTTGGCGGGATTTTGAGCGGCGCCGCTGACGCCGGCGCTTAGGCTGTTTCTTGGAGGGGTCATCCTCCGTTGTTCCATCGCCATCTCCCTCTTTTGGGGTGTCCACCATGTATATGTCATATGACGAGGTGGCTTTCCAGGGCCTAGTAGGCGCTGGTTCTTCATCAACTCCTTCATCGGCGTCCATACCGTCGATATCTTCGGAGTCGAAGTCGAGCATGTCGGTTAAGTCGTCGACAGTGGCTACAAAGTGGGTGGTGGGTGGGCTTTGAATTTCTTCATCGTCCGTACCCCATCCTTGCTGACCATAGTCCGGCCAGGGCTCTCCTAATAAAGCGAGAGACTTCAGTGACTTCAGGATATTGCCAAAAGGCGAGTGCTGAAAGATGTCCGCGGCGGTGAACTCCATGATCGGCGCCCAATCGGATTCGATCGGCAGGGGCGCGGGGGGCTCAGAGTCCGGAGAGGAGTCTGGCTCCTTGGAGTCACGGGTCTCGCAGAGTACGGGGCTGGTGCTTGGCTCAATCGCCGTTGGGGTTGCAGCCCCCGAGGTGGCGTCCAACCGCCCGTCCTCGATCGGCGCAGTTGGCTCCGAATTAAGGGTCGAAGCCGATGCGGGTGCGGCCTCCAGGGCACTGTTCGGCAGCAGAGCTAGATTATGCTCGTCGTGACAGTGTGGCGCGCTCGGCAGTGGCTCGAATCCGTTGAAGATCAAGTCCCCGTGGATGTTAGCCGTGTAGTTTAAACTTCCAAATCTGACTTGACGGCCAGGGGCGTAGCTTTTGATCTGCTCCAAATGGCCAAGTGAATTGGCCCGCAGTGCGAAGCCGCCGAAGATGAAGATTTGTCCGGGGAGGAAGGTCTCACCCTGGACTGCATCGCTATCGATGATCGTAGGAGCCATTGAGCCTGACGGCGATGACACAGAGGAACTCTCAATGAAAGCATCAATGTTGGTGTCAAAACCGGCGGATCTCGGGTAGGGGTCCCGAACTGTTCGTCTAGGCCGGATGGTAACAGGAGACAAGGGACACGAATTTTTACCCAGGTTCGGGCCCTCTCGATGGACGTAAAACCCTACATCCTGCTTGATTAATATTGATGATATGGGTAGTACAAGAGTTGATCTACCACGAGATCGAGGAGGCTAAACCCTAGAAGCTAGCCTATGGTATGATTGTTGATGTGTATGTTGTCCTATGGACTAAAACCCTCCGGTTTATAGACACTGGGTAGGGTTAGGGTTACATAGAGTCGGTTACAATGGTAGGAGATCTTCATATCCGTATCACCAAGCTTGCCTTCCACGCCAAGGAAAGTCCCTTCCGGACGCGGGACAGAGTCTTCAATCTTGTATCTTCATAGTCCAGGAGTCCGGCTGAAGGTATAGTCCGGCCATCCGGACACCCCCTAATCCAGGACTCCCTCAGCTACTCTGTTATAAATCCTTCGAGTACTATGTGTGTCAGCATTACCGATCCAGGGATGACACTAAAGCATAGAGACTTGACCGTTTGAGGTCGGGTCGCTACAAGATGGTATCAGAGCACACGCTGAGTGTAAGACACGGCCATTAAGATAAGCCGTAGGTCACTCTTCTCTACTCATTTCTGACTCCTCTCCTACTTTCTACTCTTTAGGATGGCGGAACTGAAGAACAAGTTTGCACAACCGTATGAAGACACACCCTTTGGACGCCACTTGAAGGAAGTCACTAGATACTTGAACATCGGGATACCAAGCTTCACCGGGACGTACAACGCCACTTTACCAGAAGAGGAACGCGGGATGATTCAAGTTCAAGTTCCAGGAAGGACGTTCTCGCCAACCACTAAGCCCATAGAATTTTCTTTTGAAGCACCCACCTGGAGTCTAGGCAAGAGCATGGCAGCCCACATTACCATGGGACGCATTGGAGAAGTCTACAACAAGGATCTTAAGGACACTATCTATCAGATATGTGGGCGTCGAGATGAGCAATGGGAGATGATCAGCACCAAGAAGGACAGGTCCATTGCAACTTTCATCCAGGAGTTAAGACAGTACATTCGACGCCAGGAGAATCAGATGTGCGCAGACATGATAGATTTGAAGAAGGTGAAGACAAGGATCATCGAGCTGGAAGAAGAACTCAAGTCTACACGCGATGGTTATGAGGAGGAAATTGCAACACTATTGGAGAAGAATGACTACCTGATAAAGAAAATCGGAGTATTCATGGGAGACCCCACGCCGGGAGGAGAGGACGACGATTCCACTTGCACGGAGAACTACATCATCATCGACGACACTGACTCCGACCCCAGTGATGATGACTTGGAAGATGAAGCTGGAGCAGACATCATGGAGTCTTCCACCGATCAAAATTTCTAGATGACCACCAAATGATAGTAGTATTCCTCCATGTATATAGTAGTAGTTGAGCACTTTTACGATAGTTCTAGACCGTTTGTATGCCCTTGCTTGATTGATTGATTGAAATGATTGTGTTTGTCTCATGTGCATATGGGTAGTGCTTTCTCACTAGACCCCTTTTCTATTCTAATCTCTCCCCTCTAAACCCGCCAGATGCCTCCGAGACGTGACACCAGATTTTCCTTCCCGCCAGAGCTCACTCAGTTGATCCAGCAGCAGAATGCCTTGATGCAATTGTTAGTCCAGAACCAAGGCAACAACAATAACAACCTGCCTCTAGTTGACAACTTAGCTCGCTTTCTGAGGTTGCAGCTGCCGATGTTTTCTAGTAGCACCGATCCTATAGTTGTTGATGATTGGCTACGCCATATTGGAAGGGAGTTGACCACCGTAGGTTGCATAGATGCTGAGAAGGTGCGCTTTGCCGCACATCAATTGGATGGACCAGCAACCTCATGGTGGGAGAATTATACGACCACTTTCCCCATAGCCAACGTCACTTGGGATCAGTTTCAACAAGCTTTCCGCACCGCCCATGTCTCAACTGGAGCTATGAATATGAAGAAGCATGAGTTTCGTAACTTACGCCAGGGGAACCGTACTGTAGCTCAGTACGTGGATGAGTTTAGTAAGTTATCCCGCTATGCCCCAGATGATGTGGCCACAGATGCCGTGAAGCAGGAGAAGTTTATGGAAGGGCCGAATGATGAGATGAGCATGCAGTTGATGGTGGAAACATTCAACAACTACCAGGAGTTGGTAGATAAGGCTCTGATGATTGAAGGGAAGCAGCAGCAAATTGAGAGCCGTAAGAGGAAGTATGGGCAAGGGAGGTATAACTCAGGAGCTCAGCAGAAGCCTCGCCTAAACCCAAACTCGGGAGGACTTGTTCATAACCATGAAGGTCATAACCACACCGGAGGAAGTTCGCATAACCACAATGGTTCTAAGAATGGGACTGGAAATGGAGCAAACAACAATCAGAACTGCCCCAATCCAGCCACACCCGCCAAGAGAGAACTAAGTCACATTACTTGCTTTAAGTGCGAGAAGACTGGAAACTATGCCACGGAGTGCCCTGAAGCGAAGAATGGAAACAGAAATGGGAGCGCTGGGAAGAAGCCCAATCCATTCAACAAAGGACAAGTGAACCACGTTAATGTGGAGGAGGTTGAAGAGCAGCCAGACGTAGTTATAGGTAAGTTTTTGGTTAAGTCTTTTACCGCCCTTATTCTTTTTGATACTGGTGCATCGCATTCATACATATCAAGGGAATTCGTGGATAAGTTTAAACTATCAACCCAAACCCTTGGGACCCCTATGTTAGTGAGTTCACCTGGAGCAGAGTATATGGCTAGTTGATGGTGCGACCAGATACCCTTAACCATTGGTAGCCATGTTTTTCCGTCCGACCTAATAATGTTGGAGTCACAAGGATTGGATGTGATATTAGGCATGGACTGGATGTCAAAGTATGGAGGAAGCATTGACTGTGCTAGTAAGTCGATTTATCTCACCACCTCAGAGGGAAAATGATTAAGTATCTATCTAGGCATGCGCCTAGGAGGAGCCAAGTAAATACCCTCACGGGAGTTGTTCAGGAAGAAGTGCCTGTAGTGAAGGATTACCCGGATGTTTTTCTAGAGGAGTTACCAGGCATGCCACCGGATTGAGACATTGAGTTTTTGATAGAGCTGTTGCCAGGTACAGGGGCAATATCAAAGAGACCCTATCGGATGCCCGCGAATGATCTGGAAGAGATTAAGAAGCAGATCAAGGAGTTATTGGAGAAAGGTTACATTCGACGGAGTTCATCACCATGGGGAGCCCTAGTGCTTTTGGTTGAGAAGAAGGATAAGTCTCTAAGAATGGTTGTTGATTACCGTGCGTTGAATGAGGTGACGATAAAGAACAAATACCCACTGTTGATGATCAATGATTTGTTCGACCAACTGCAATGAGCCAAGGTGTTTTCAAAGATCGATCTGCGATCAGGATATCACCAGTTAAAATGAGAGAAGGATATACCAAAGACAGCATTCACCACACAGTACGGGTTGTATGAATATACGGTCATGTCGTTTGGACTGACTAACGCCCCTGCCTACTTCATGAGCATGATGAACAAAGTGTTCATGGAATATTTGGATAAGTTTGTTGTGGTGTTCATTGATGATATAATGGTATACTCGAAGAATGAGGAGGAGCACAAGGAGCATTTGCATTTAGTTCTCGAGAAACTCAGGGAACATCAGTTGTATGCCAAGTTCAGCAAATGCGAGTGAGGGAGTCCTGGATTAGGGGGTGTCCGGATGGCCGGACTATACCTTCAGCCGCACTCCTGGACTATGAAGATACAAGATTGAAGACTCCGTCCCGCATCCGGAAGGGACTTTCCTTGGCGTGGAAGGCAAGCTTGGCGATACGAATATGAAGATCTCCTACCATTGTAACCGACTCTATGTAACCCTAACCCTACCCGGTGTCTATATAAACCAGAGGGTTTTAGTCCGTAGGACAACATACACATCAACAATCATACCATAGGCTAGCTTCTAGGGTTTAGCCTCCTCGATCTCGTGGTAGATCAACTCTTGTACTACCCATATCATCAATATTAATCAAGCAGGACGTAGGGTTTTACCTCCATCGAGAGGGCCCGAACCTGGGTAAAACTTCGTGTCCCTTGTCTCCTGTTACCATCCGGCCTAGACGCACAGTTCGGGACCCCCTACCCGAGATCCGCCGGTTTTGACACCGACATTGGTGCTTTCATTGAGACTTCCTCTACGTCGTCGCCGTCAGGCTCGACGGCTCCTACGATCATCGATAGCGATGCAGTCTAGGGTGAGACCTTCCTCCCCGGACAGATCTTCATCTTCGGCGACTTCGCACTGCGGGCCAATTCACTTGGCCATCTGGAGCAGATCGAAAGCTACGCCCCTGGCCATCAGGTCAGATTTGGAAGTTTAAAATACACGACTGACATCCGCGGGGACTTGATCTTCGACGGATTCGAGCCACTACCGAGCGCGCCGCACTGTCACGACGAGCATGATCTAGCTCTACCGCTGAACAGTGCCCTGGAGGCTGCACCCGCGTCTGCTTCGACCCTTAATTCGGAGCCAACTGCGCCGATCGAGGACGGGCGGTTGGATGCCACCTCGGGGGCTGCAACCCCAACGGCGATTGAGCCAAGCACCAGCCCCGTACTCTGCGAGACCCGTGACTCCAAGGAGCCGGACTCCTCTCCGGACTCCGAGCCCCCCGCACCCTTGCCGATCGAATCCGATTGGGCGCCGATCATGGAGTTCACCGCCGCAGACATCTTTCAGCACTCGCCTTTTGGCGATATCCTGAAGTCACTGAAGTCTCTCTCTTTATCAGGAGAGCCCTGGCCGGACTATGGTCAGCAAGGTTGGGGTACGGACGATGAAGAAATTCAAAGCCCACCCACCACCCACTTTGTAGCCACTGTCGACGACTTAACCGACATGCTCGACTTCGACTCCGAAGATATCGACGGTATGGACGTCGATGAAGGAGATGATGAAGAACCAGCACCTACTAGGCCCTGGAAAGCCACCTCGTCATATGACATATACATGGTGGACACCCCAAAAGAGGGAGATGGCAATGGAACAGCGGAGGATGAACCCTCCAAGAAATAGCCTAAGCGCCGGCGTCAGCGGCGCCGCTCCAAATCCCGCCAAAACAAACACGGTGATTCCAGCACGGGAGATAATAATACTCCGGAAAGCACCGAAGAAAACCCCCTCCAGCAAGATTTAGCATAGGAGGATGGAGAAACCAGCCCTCATGAGAGAGCGGCAGACAGAGAGGACGAGGACGATAATTATATGCCTCCCTCCGAAGACGAGGCAAGCCTCGACGACGACGAATTCGTCGTGCCAGAGGATCCCGTCGAGCAAAAGCGTTTTCAACGCAGGCTTATGGCCACGGCAAGAAGCCTCAAGAAAAAACAGCAACACCTTAGAGCTGATCAAGATTTGCTAGTCGAGGATGGACTGAAGTCCTTGCGGCCGAAGAGCATAAACTTGAATGCCCCTCCAAGAGCTACCCAAAGCGCAGGTTGCTACCCTGATTAGAGGAGGAAGCACTTGATGCGTCCGACCGTCCACCTCGTGGTCGTTACAGAGAGGTCTCTCGGCCCTCCACACAAGCCGCACCCCGTACCAAGGCATGGGAATATGCGCCGGACTTACGAGACATGTTGGAGGACAAGGCAAGGCAAACAAGATCGATCTACGGATCGCGTGGGCACCCCACGGCTCGAGATGGTAATCGTCACGCCGGCCACAAATTCAGCGGGGCCGAACACAGTAGACAAGGCTCATTGGAGCTACGTCATGATATAGCCCAGTATAGAGGCGCCGCACACCCACTCTGCTTTACAGACGAAATAATGGATCATCAAATCCTCGAGGGTTTCAAACCCGTAAACATCGAATCATATGATGGCACAACAGATACTGTGGTATGGATCGAGGATTATCTCCTTCATATCCACATGGCTCGCGGCGATGATTTCCACGCCATCAAATACCTCCCACTCAAGCTTAAAGGACCAGCTCGGCATTGGCTTAACAGCTTTCCAATAGGATCAATCAGTTGTTGGGAGGACCTGGAAGCCGCATTCCTCGACAATTTCCAGGGCACTTACGTGCAACCCCCAAATGCCGATGACCTAAGTCACGTAATTCAGCAGCCAGAGGAATCGGCCAGGAAATTCTGGACACGATTCCTAACAAAGAAAAATCAAATAGTCGACTGTCCGGACGCTGAGGCCCTAGCAGCCTTCAAACACAATATCCGCGACGAGTGGCTGCCCGGCACCTTGCACAGGAAAAGCCGAAATCTATGGCAGCACTCACGACACTCATGACCCGCTTTTGCGCGGGAGAAGACAGCTGGCTTGCTCGTAGCAACAATATGACTAAGAACCCTGGTAATTCGGACACCAGGGACAGTAGTGGCAGGTCGCATCGCAACAAGTAGAAGCGCCGCATTAACGGCGACAATGCTGAGGATACGGCAGTTAATGCCGGATTCAGAGGCTCTAAATCCGGTCAGCGGAAAAAGCCATTCAAAAGGAATCCTAGGGGGCCGTCCAGTTTGGACCGAATACTCGACCGCTCGTGCCAGATACATGGCACCCCCGAAAAGCCAGCCAATCACACCAACAGGGATTGTTGGGTGTTCAAGCAGGCAGGCAAGATAAACGCCGAAAATGAAGACAAGGGGCTGCATAGCGATGACGACGAGGAGCCCCGGCCGCCGAACAACAGTGGACAGAAGGGTTTTCCCGCACAATGCGGATGGTGAACATGATATACGCAACCCATGTCCCCAAAAGGGAGCGAAAGCGTGCGTTAGGGGACGTATACACAGTAGAGCCAGTCGCCCCAAAGTTCAACCCATGGTCCTCCTGCCCGATCACCTTTGATCGAAGGGACCACCCCACTAGCATCCGTCATGGCGTATTCGCTGCATTGGTTCTAGACCCAATTATTGACGGATTTCATCTCACTAGAGTCCTCATGGACGGCGGAAGCAGCCTGAACCTGCTTTACCAGAATACAGTGCGGAAAATGGGCATAGATCCCTCGAGGATTAAGCCCACCAAAACGACCTTTAATGGCGTAATACCAGGTGTAGAGGCCAACTGTACAGGCTCAGTCACACTTGAAGTGGTCTTCGGATATCCGGATAATTTCCGAAGCGAGGAGTTAATCTTCGACATAGTCCCGTTTCGTAGTGGCTATCACGCACTGCTCGAGCGAACCGCATTCACTAAGTTCAACGCGGTACCGCACTATGCATACCTTAAGCTCAAGATGCCAGGCCCTCAAGGAGTAATTACGATCAATGGAAACACCGAACGCTCCCTCCGAATGGAGGAGCACATGGCGGCCCTTGCAGCGGAAGTTCAAAGCAGCCTCTCCAGGCAGTTCTCCAGTCCGGCCACTAAACGACCGGACACCGTCAAGCGCGCCCGGAGTAACCTACAACAAGACCGCCTGGCACGATCCGAGCTGGCGTAGCAATATGGCCCCAACCCCAACCCTCGCGAAAAGGCGATGCCAGTACTTCGCATACATAACTATGCTCTATAGATACCATGGGAACAGGGGGAGGGGCACCATCACGGCACGCCCAAAACACGGCTTAAACCATACCAGGGGCTGCCGATTTTTTAGTTTTCTCTTACTTTCAGGACTTCATCCTTCGGAAGGCCTGTTCGGCAGCTCAATTGACGCACAAACGATGCAAGAACCAGGGAAGCAGACAAGCCACACCGCACTACGGAACTCCCAGGTGGTCTCTATCACGAGCAGTATACCCGTTCCGCATACTATTCCGTAGCTTTCCCCTGGAACGGACATGTTAACTAGTCCAACCTTCCACTTATCGCATTATTTGTATCGTTCTGCTTTGATCACAGCTATTTTTAATAAACAATGCATAGCTTTTGTCTATTTTTGCATTATCCTTTTATAAATATATGTTCCTTAATGACATGTTGCACCCGTACAAATTGGTATGGCCAAAATATGCCAGGGGCTTCAGTACCCCTCAATATGGTGTGAGAAGTCCGAACACTTTCACAAGTGCGGCACCCCAAACTTATAGCATTATATGCATCGGCTCCGAATGATGTCTTGGGTCAATAGTTGGGTTTGCCCGGCTCCTATGTTTTGGTGACTTACGTTCCGCTATATCGGCTAAGGTAGCACTAGGAGAACCACTGCGATTGTACCCCAATTGAGCTAGGCCGAGCACCTCAGTGGAGAAAGCTAAAACTGACTGTCATGATGAAGCGAGAGCTAGTCGCTGTTCAAGAGGTTTTTTCGAGTCCCTAAAGACTTATGCCGCTTAGGGCGAGGAGTCGGCTCTGTCCGGCCAAGGCGTGGATAGCGCCCTGAACTCGGTCTTCCGAATACTAGGGGCTTCGCCGAAATTTAAAATTATAGAATTCTATGGCTAAGTGAGAGTGTTCACGCGTTATAGTCCGATTGCCTTGTTCGTTGGGCAGAGCGCCTCCCTCGAAGCACCCAAACATGGAAAAAGAGCGCTCAGGTTTATCCCCGAACACCCCAGCACTACCGGCACGGGGGCAGAAGCGGACGACTCGCCATCTCTCAGAATTGATAAACAGCCGCATAGAAGGTAATATTTTAAATTCCAACAGCATTGCTCAGCGCATATGAACAAGTTTTCAGCGCACAGGACAAAAACGAGCGAGTTTTACTCAAAAATTACATCCCTAGAACATTCATCCGCCACAAGGCGGGCACCCTTCAGAACATCCTTATAATAATTTTCGGGCTTGCGATGCTCTTTCCCCGGCGGTGGCCCGTCCTTCACAAGCTTCTCAGCATCCAGCTTGCCCCAGTGCACCTTAGCACGGGCAAGGGCCCTACGGGCACCTTCAATGCAGATGGAGCGCTTGATGACTTCGAGCCTTGGACAGGCCTCCACCAACCGCCGCACCTGCCCGAAATAGCTCCCAGGCAGGGCCTCCCCAGGCCACAGCCGTACTAGGAGGCCCTTCATGGCCTATTCGGCCGCCTTGTGGAGCTCGACCAGTTGCTTCAGCTGGTCGCTTAGGGGCACGGGGTGTCCGGCCTCAGCATACTGAGACCAGAACACCTTCTCCGTCGAGCTGCCCTCCTCGGCTCGATAGAATGCGGCGACATCAAACACACTCCGGGGAAGATCTGCGAACGCTCCTGGAGAGCTCCGGATTCGTGTAAGTAACAAGTAACTCATGTTTATATGTTTGCTTTGCATAAAGAATGCCTTACCCGCCGCTATCTTCTTCACCTCATCCAACTCCCGGAGGGTCTTCTGGGATTCGGTCTTGGCAGACTTGGCATTTTCAATAGCCGCCGCAAGCTCGTACGCTCGCGTCTTCGAGTCAAGCTCCAAACTCTCATGTTTCTTCATGAGAACCTAGAGCTCTTGCCGCACCTTGCCAACCTCGGCCTCATACTTCTCCCGCTCGGTGCGCTCCGCGGCCGCACTCTTCTCGGCCTCGAGCAGCGCTTGCTTAAGGGTCGCCACCTCAGACGTGGCCCCTACAATAGCCATGTTGATCCTATTAAATTTTTTTTTTGCAAATGCACCCTTTTTATACATATTCAAACAAGGTACTTCTTACCTTCCTTCTCCTCGAGCTGCTGCTTGGCACGCCCGAGCTCTTGCCCGGACTTCTCGAGGCTCAGCTTCAGCATGTCCACTTCCGCAGTCAGTGCGGCGGACGCCAGCAGAGAAGCATGCATACGCATATTGACTCCTTTGTTAGACTCCTGAGAAGTTTTGATCCTCTATTCGGCTTTTCTTCGCGATCGCCCAACAGAGCATCAGGGGCTACTGTCTATGCGGTAATAACTATTTTCACATTATTTACTTACCTCAAAGCCTGTCAAATGGCTATTACAAGCTTCAGTCAGTCCGCTCTTGGCGGACTGAACCTTCTGGACCACCGCACTCATAATGGCATGGTGCTCCTCGTTGATGGAGGCGCCTTGGAGCGCCTCCAACATATTGTCCGACACCTCCGGTTGGACGGGGCCATCGGCACGGTGGACTTGCTCCTCTTGGAAGGAGGTCCCCCTCCAGACTCTGGAACCTCTGAAGGTTCCGGAGCGGTGTCCGGCCTAGAGCCGGACTTGGAGCCCCGAGGGGTTTCATCCCCTTTACTCCTGGAGTTCGGGAGGTCGCCTTGCGGTGCCTCCAGGACCACCTCCTCCCGGCTTAGAACCTGTTGAGACAACACTTCGGTATCGTCCATGGGGTGGTGGGAGGAAGCCGTTGGAAGCGAGTTCACATCCGACGAGTCCAGTGAGCCGCTCGACGACGCGTCGAGCCGGTCTTTGGGCGGGCTGCATAAACATATTCGACATAAGGAAAGATGTGCATTAAACGAATACTATGAATTACTCTGGTATCCGGATACTTACGATTTGTCCAGGGGCTTGGCCCTAGCCGCCCACTCCTCTCCGCCGCCGTCGGCGTCGGTGGAGCAGGTCGTAGGAAGGGTTTTCCCCTTCTTGGACCCTTCGGCTTCCCAAGTTGCGGCGAGCTTCCTCTTCTTCCCTTCCCCAGCTGGAGGGGGAGGGGTCTCTTCTTCCTCCTCCTCGTCTTCATGGGAGGAGTGCGTCTTGGATTCTTCGAATGATGAATCCGACACCTCCAGGCGTCGGGCACTCTTTCGAGTCCCCGTGACCTTCTTCTTGACCTTCTTCTCTGGCAGAACATAGGGTGCCGGAACCAGCAGCTTCGCCAAGCGAGCATCCGTTGGGCCTTCGGGCAAAGGAGCCGGACAGTTGATCTGTCCAAAGGTCACCTTCCAATCCTGTTAAAGGTTAAGGGAGTTTAGATCCCGCATGGAGTCAAGCTATGAAAAACTGATACCCTGTAAAAGGAAAAAACAGCTTACCGTGAGAGCATGATGCCGCGCACTGAATCCGCGATCCTCGCTAGCGGATGCGGGAGCCTCGGCGCCCTTGAAAAGCACCTTCCAGGCATCTTCGTACGTCGTGTCGAAGAGCCTGCTCAGGGTTTGGTGTCGCGCCGGGTTGAACTCCCACAGGTTGAAAGCCCGTTGTTGGCACGGGAGGATCAAGCGGATGAGCATAACCTGGACTACGTTGACAAGTTTGAGCTTCTTGTCCACCAGGGTTTTAACGCATGTTTGGAGTCCGGTTAGCTCTCCTTTTTTACCCCACGACAGGCCCGTCTCTTTCCAGGACGTGAGCCGCGTTGGGGGTCCGGACCGGAACTCGGGGGGTGTGACCCATTCGGTGTCGCGCGGCTCGGTGATGTAGAACCACCCCGATTGCCACCCCTTCAGGGTCTCCACAAAGGAGCCCTCGATCCAGAGGACGTTGGCCATCTTGCCCACCATGGTGCCTGCGCACTCCGCCTGGCTGCCGCGCACCACCTTCGGCTTGACGTTGAAAGTCTTGAGCCAGAGCCCGAAATGGGGGCGGATGCGGAGGAAGGCCTCGCACACGACGATAAACGCCGAGATGTTGAGGACGAAGTTCGGGGCCAGATCGTGGAAATCCAGGCCGTAGTAGAACATGAGCCCCCGGACAAATGGGTGGAGAGGGAAGCCCAGTCCATGGAGGAAATGGGGGAGGAACACCACCCTCTCATGGGGCCTCGGGGTGGGGATGAGCTGCCCCTTTTCAGGGAGCCGGTACGCGATGTCGTTAGACAGGTATCCGGCCTTCCTCAGCTTTTTGATATGTCCCTCCGTGACGGAGGAGACCATCCACTTGCCTCCCGCTCCGGACATGGCTAGAGAAGGTTAAGGTTGGGAGTGCGGACTTGGGCGCTGGAGCTCGAGTGCGCAAGAATGGATAGGCGAAGGAGGAAGAAGGCGTAGGTGAAAAGGTGGATCTTTATCCCCTTATATGGGTGGACGCAGATACATGTCCCCACCAGCCTGATAAAACTCGCTTATCTCCAAGCACCGTAATCGATGGCGCGGTTGGGTTACCCACGCCCGTATTGATGAGAATCCCGGAATAAGGGGGACACGATCCCTGCTTTAACAAGACGTGCCAAGGAAACCGCCTCGCATAACACGCTGAGATGGGACAGTAAAACGGTTCAAATAAAGGCTTGGCCGTGGTGTGTCACGCTACGGAATATGTCAGCAGATTAGATTTGTGTAAATATTATTCTCTCTGGCAATATGTGGAAACTTATTTTTTAGCGCCGGACACTATCTTTGTGTTCAAAATCTTCTATGAAGTACTTGGAGGATGAACCCGCCTTGCAATGCCGAAGACAATATGCGCGCCGGACTCGTCGTCATTGAAGCCTGGTTCAGGGGCTATTGAGGGAGTCCTGGATTAGGGGGTATCCGGATGGCCGGACTATACCTTCAGCCGGACTCCTGGACTAGTAAGATACAAGATTGAAGACTCCGTCCCGCGTCTGGAAGGGACTTTCCTTGGCGTGGAAGGCAAGCTTGGCGATACGGATATGAAGATCTCCTACCATTGTAACCGACTCTATGTAACCCTAACCCTACTCGGTGTCTATATAAACCGGAGGGTTTTAGTCCGTAGGACAACATACACATCAATAATCATACCATAGGCTAGCTTCTAGGGTTTAGCCTCCTCGATCTCGTGGTAGATCAACTCTTGTACTACCCATATCATCAATATTAATCAAGCAGGACATAGGGTTTTACCTCCATCGAGAGGGCCTGAACCTGGGTAAAACTTCGTGTCCCTTGTCTCCTGTTACCATCCGGCCTAGACGCACAGTTCGGGACCCCCTACCCGAGATCCGCCGGTTTTGACACTGACAGCGAGTTTTGGTTAAAGGAAGTTCGATTCCTTGGACATGTTATATCAGGAGAAGGTATAACAGTAGATCCCACCAAGGTTTAGTCAGTCACTGAATGGTTGGCACCTACTTCAGTTAGCGAGATCTGCAGTTTTCTTGGACTCGCGGGATAGTACCGAAGATTCATTGAGAATTTTTCCAAGATTGCGAAGCCAATTACGGAGTTATTGAAGAAGGATACTAAATTTAAATGGACGGAAGAATGTGAGGCGAGTTTTCAGGAGTTAAAGAAACGTTTGACTATAGCCCTAGTGCCGATTCTGCTGGATATACGCAAGGATTTCCAAGTGTATTGCGACGCTTCTCGCCTAGGACTTGGAAGTGTGCTTATGCAGGACGGAAGAGTTGTTTCATGTGCCTCACGACAACTAAAACCGCACGAATTGAATTATGCCACACATGATTTGGAGTTAGCAGCCGTAGTGCATGCGTTAAAGACTTGGAGACATTACCTTATTGGAAACTGTTGTGATGTGTACACGGATCATAAGAGTTTGAAGTACATTTTCACACATAAGGAGCTAAACCTTAGGCAGAGGAGATGGTTGGAGCTTATAAAGGATTATGATATGAAGCTTCACTATCATCTAGGCAAGGCCAATGTCGTAGCAGACGCTTTGAGTCGGAAGAGTTATGCTAACACCCTAGTAAGCACGGTATTGCCAAAGGAGTTAGCAGAGGATCTTAGGGAACTTTGATTGGAGATTGTTCCTAGAGGTTTTATTGCAACAATGGAGGTTTAGTCTACATTGTTAGGAAAGATTCGAGAAGCTCAGAAGGATGACAAGGAGATTGCCGAGATAAAAGAGAGAATGAGAAAAGGAAAGGCCAAAGGTTTTGGTGAGGATGATCACGGCACCTTATGGTTTGAGGGCCGTGTTTATGTGCCCAATAACACAGAGATCAGGAAGTTAATACTTCAGGAGGCTCATGACTCACCATACTCGATACACCCCGGGAACACCAAGATGTATTTGGATTTGAAGAAATGTTTCTGGTGGACAGGTATGAAGAAGGATACTGCCGAGTATGTAGCCGTATGTGATGTGTGTCAAAGAGTGAAGGCAGAGCATCAAAAGCCAGCAGCATTGTTACAGCCTATGCCGATACCCGAATGGAAGTGGGATAAACTTAGCATAGATTTTATCACCGGATTGCCCAGGAACAAATCAAGATATGATTCTATATGGGTAGTAGTTGACCGCTTGACCAAAGTAGCTCACTTTATCCCAGTGAAAACCACCTCTACAAGTGCGAAGTTGCCCAAGATATATATGACCAGGATCGCATGTCTGCATGGAGTTCCAAGGACCATCATATCAGATAGAGGAACACAGTTTACTTCAAAGTTTTGGCACCAGCTGCACCAAACTTTGGGGACAAGGTTGGAGTTCAGTACGGCATTCCACCCATAGACAGATGGACAGACCGAGAGAGTCAACCAGATTCTGGAGGATATGTTGAGGGACTGTGCGCTAGATTATGGATCTAGTTGGGATGACAATTTGCCCTACGCGGAGTTTTCATACAACAATAGCTACCAAGCCAGTTTGAAGATGGCACCGTTCGAAGCCTTGTATGGACGAAGGTGCAGAACACCGTTGATGTGGGATGAAGTCGGAGACCGACAGTTGTTTGGACCAGATTTGATTAAGGAGTTTGCAGAGAAAGTTAAGCTAATCTGAGATAGACTGAAGGTAGCTCAGTCCAGGCAGAAGAGTTATGCAGATTCAAAACGCAAGGAGATAACCTATGAAATTGGAGATAGAGCATATCTGCGAGTATCACCCTCGCGAGGAGTGAAACGTTTTGGAGTTAAGGGAAAATTAGCCCCGAGATTTGTAGGACCGTATCGTGTTTTGGAACGTATGGGAGAAGTTGCCTACAAGTTGGAGTTACCTGAAGGACTGTCAGGAGTTCATGATGTATTTCATGTTTCAAAGTTGAAGAAGTGTCATGCTGATACGGCCGATATACCGTTAAGAGAAACAGTACCCTTGGAGGCGATTCAGTTGGACAGTGATTTGAGCAATGAGGAGAAGCCAGTCAGGATTCTCGAATTTGCCAGCCGAGTCACCCGCAGCAAGGTTATCAAGTTTTGCAAAGTTCAGTGGAGCCACCATACCGAGGATGAAGCCACCTAGGAACGAGAGGATGATCTTCGCAAAGACCACCCACACCTATTTTCTAGCCAACCCGAATCTCGAGGGCGAGATTCATCTTAAGGTGGGTAGGTTTGTAACGTCCCAAATTTTCAATTTGGAATGTCATACATAGTTCATCCATGCATATCATATTTTACTGCATTTCGTTTCGCGATCCTCGAAATCCTAAGCAACTCAAGGACCCTCGGAGAGAGTTGGGGATTTCATTGCTTTCGTATTTGAATTTTACCAAATACTGAAACGAGGATTTTGGTTTTAATTATTTTTCTCTCCGAAAATATTTCATATTAAAATATATGAGAGGAGATAATATGACTTCTCCAAAATAATTGAAATATTGGAGGAAAAATATTAAAAATCAAATATTTGATTTTATTCAGATTTTATTGCCATTTTAATTGCATTAGAAAAATTACACGTCTTTCAAAATTGCATTTTAGGGCCAAGAAAATGTTCATCTCGTTCTAAATATCTTATTTAGACGGTGAAATTATGTTTGGTATTTTTAGATTTTTATTTTATTTTCTAGGATTTATTTAACTTCCGGCGAAATTACTTTTTTTAAACTCTCAGCGCCCGACTGGGCCGAAGCCCAGCCGAGCCGACCCGCTAGTCCCGCGCCGCCGTCTCCCTCCAGGAGACCGGGAGGCCGCCGCTGCTGCGACCCCGAGTCCGGCCGGGACTCCGCCTCCCTGCGCCGCTTGCCCCCTCCCCAAGCAGCCCCCTCCTTAACTACCCCGCCACCGGACCCCCACCACCACCAACCCCGCTGCCTGCCCCACCCCACCTGAAGAGCCGCCGCCGCCCGTTGCCGCGCGGCCGCTGCCCCGTGCACCCCGCCGCCGCAGCCTCACCTCGCCGGAGCCTCGTCGGAGGTATACGCCGCCGCCGTCGCCGTTTGGTTTTATTTTAAAACCGATCCGGTTTTTTAGAAACCCTAATTTCGTTTTTATAGATTGGTTCGCCGATTTTTCTCGGTTTAGTTACTTTGCGGACGTTCGTCCGTACGTTCATTTTAACGAACGGTTTCCACTCGCTAGTTACAGACAATGAACGTTCGTTCGTTAGCCTGTTCGTCAGTTTTCTTTTTCTCAGATTTTCTGTGATTATTTTCAATCGCGATTTCTGATCCGATTTTCGTTTTAGTTTATCTTTTCGCTCATTTATCGGAATCAGGCGATTCAAGCGCCTAGATCTTCATCTCGAAACCCTCTTTCTGTTTAATCAACTTGAACAAGATTTTGATACTGTAAAAATTGACTTTAGTTCAGATTAGTAAATGGATCTTGTTTCTTTCGCAGTTTGAGTTTCGTTGCTCCGTTTGATTTGATTCTTTTCGCAAACCGGAGTTCTTAAGTTGAACTTTCTGGTCAATTCTTCTCATTTGAGTTTTACCCGTGCTTATTTGCTTGATTGCTTATGTATGCTATTGTTTGTTTGCGATAGAGTTCCCGGAGTGCGAAACATGCTACTACGAGTCCCTAGGTTTTGCGGATCGTCAGCAAGGCAAGTAACACATTGATCATACTCCTTTCATACCCAGTTTTTATGCATTAGTTCCAATCCCCAAACATTGCATGATTAGGATGTGATTAACATGTGGGTTGGGAAGTAGTTGATGAGGTAGAACCTATTGCCCTGTTATATTCAAACCTTGGGGGTTACTTCTACGTATTGCTTGTATTGCTATGCTATGCTCGTAGACATGGTTTGGGTGAGTGAATCCATGACAGATGTGAGATTGTTAATTAATGGTTCAATATAAGGTGGCAACTTTAATACGCATCTGGGTGGATTGCTTGTCGGGCACCTGGAGAACCCAGTGTTGTCCTAGGATATCCCGGAGTACCCGTGTAATCATCCTCAGGTCCGCCACCCAGGCTCAAAGGGAACTGAGATATTTTCATGCTAGAAACTTTCGTGTGCAGCCACAAGCTATTATGGGCTCCAGCATAGTTGAGTAGGTTGCATGAGCTCTTGAAGAGGTGGATCAGCAGGTAGAGGGATGTGGTTTGGTATGGTCTGCCTGGAGTAAAGAGTTAATTTTCTGAAAGACTGTGTCTCGGTCATCCGTTTCTCAAACACCATGTAGTGCGAGAAATCCAACGGAGGCGATCGAGTCTTGTCGGGAGAAGTGCGCAAACCTTTGCAGAGTGTACAATCTAATCATGGTTTGTAGCGACCAGACCTCAAACAGTCCGATCTCTGTGCTTCAGTGTCATCCCTGGATCAGTAATGCTGACAAGCACAGTACTTGAAGGATTTATAACAAAGTAGCAATCACACACTTATTACAACGAGTGTCTCAAAAGAGAACTTATTACAAATAATATGGCTTAAGGCCGTCTAATAACGATAACAGCGGAAGGCTTGGAAGATAAGTGAGTCCATCAACTCCAACGGCATCACTGAGTATAGAACCACGACCTAAAGGCACCTTACTCGTCGTCTGAAAAGTCTGCAACATGAACGTTGCACCCCAAAATGGGTCAGCACATGGAATATGCTGACAATGTAACACATAGAGAGTAATGAACAGAAATAGGCTATACTACATGCATATATGGCTGGTGGAAAGCTCTATGGTTACAGTTTTGCGTAAAGCCAATTTTTCCCTACTGTAAAGGAATACATTTTATTTAACTATCATGGTAGTTGTTAAACATTGAGAGCATAGACACCCTCTCAATCCCAATTATCATCATTAAAACCCAACAAAATTAATTAAAGTCACATGATGAGATTCACATGATAATCCAAGTACTAGATACTCAAGACGTCCATAACCGGGGACACGGATAACCTTGATTAGTTTATACACTCTGCAGAGGTTTGTGCACTTTTCCCCACAAGACTCGATCTCCTCCATTGGGATTCTCGCACTACACGGTGTTTGAGAAACGGACGACCGAGACATAGTCTTTCAGAAGCGCTGGCACATTACGATCGGGTAGACCGTTACACCTACTTTCCCCTACATCTGCTAGTCTACCACTATAAGAGTTCGCACGACTTAATCAACTATGCTAGAGCCCATAATAGCTTGTGGCTGCACACGGAAATTTCTAGTATGAAATAATCTCGTGATCCCTTTGAGCCTGGGTGGCGGTCCATAAAGAAAAACTGGCAATCGCTGGAATACCCACATGCGTCAGTCCACCCAGATGTGTATTAAAGTTGCCACCTTAAATAAACCATTAATTAACAATCTCACATCTGTCATGGATACACTCACCCAATCCACGTCTACTAGCATAGCATGGCAATATAAGCAAACGTAGAAGTAACTCCCAAAGGTTTGATAATAAAACAGGTAATAGGTACTACCTCATCTACTTTCCCAAAACCCACAATTTAATTAGATCCTAATCATGCAATGTTTGAGGATTGATCTAATGCAATAAAACTAGGTAGTAAGAGGTATGATCAAAGTGTTACTTGACTTGCTGATGATCCGTGAAACCTAGAGATTCGAAGTAGCAAGCGGCGCACTCCGGGTACTCTATCGCAAACAAACAAGCACACAATAAGCACTCATCTAATGCACAGGTAAAACTCAAATAAGATATCTAACCAGAAAGTCCAACTTAAGAACTCCGGTTTGCAAAAAGAAACAAATCAAACGAAACAACGAAAAACAAACAGCGAAAGAAACAATATTCGTTTACTAATCTGGATCTAAGTCAAATTTTACAGAAGCAAAAACTTGTTTGAGTTGGTTAAACGGAAAGAGGGTTTCGAGACGAAACTCTAGGCGCTTGAATCGCCTGAATCCGATAAACGAGCGAAAAGTTAAACTAAAACGAAAATCAGATCAGAAATCGTGATCGGAAATAATCACGGAAAATCCGAGAAAAAAACAACGAACAGGCTAAAGAACGAACATTCGCTGCCTGCGGCTAGACGACTAAAACCGTTCGTAAAAACGAACGTACAGACGAACGTCCACTAAATAAACTAAATTGGAAAAAAAACCGATCTAAAAAAAGAAAACGACCGTTGTTTTTAAAAAAAACGAGCGGTTGACCGGTGAAGACCGGCGGCGGCGGCGGAACTCCGGCGGGGCAGGGCTTGGTCAGTTCGTTTTTTTTTTTTCTTAATAGTTTCACGCAGAAAAACAAATAAAAAAAATACTAAACGGACTCCAAAAATTCCAAAATAAATTTTCCCCGACTTCTAAAATCAAGCCGGACAAGGTGAACATTTATTTGGGGCCTAAATACAATTTTGAAGAACGTGTATTTTTCCAAAATTCAAATAAAACAGCAAAAAACTTCAAAAATAAAATCTTATTTGATTTTTTTATTAAATCCTCAATATTCCTTTAATTTGGGAAAGTCATTTTATTCCCTCTCACTTATTTTTATAATTGGAATTATTGAATATAAAATAATTAAATCAAATGATCCTATTTTCAAAATTTGAGAAAACCCCAAATATGAAAATAACGAAATCCCCAACTCTCTCCATGGGTCCTTGAGTTGCGTAGGATTTCTAGGATCAAGCCAAAATGCAAAAAAAATATGATATGCAATGATGATCTATTATAACATTCCAAATTGAAATTTTGGGATGTTACAAACCTACCCCCCTTAAGATGAATCTCGCCCTCGAGATTCGGGTTGGCTAGAAAATAGGTGAGGGTGGTCCTTCAGCAGATCTACCTCTCGCTCCCAGGTGGCTTCATCCTCGATGTGGTGTCTTCACTGAACTTTACAAAACCTGATAACCTTGCTGCGGGTGACTCGGCTGGCATATTCGAGAATCTTGACTGGTTTCTCCTCGTAGGTCAAATCACCATCCAACTGAATCGCTTCCAGCGGCACTGTATCTCTTAGTGGTGTATCAGCCATCTCTGCATGGCACTTTTTTCAACTGGGAAATGTGGAACACATCATGAACTCCTGACAATCCTTCGGGCAACTCCAACTTGTAAGCAACTTCTCCCATACGCTCCAAAACTTTGTATGGTCCCACAAAACATGGCCTAATTTTCCCTTAACTCCAAAGCGCTTAACTCCTCGAAGAGGGGATACATGAAGATAAACTCTGTCTCCGACTTCGTGAACTGTCTCCTTGCGTTTAGAATCTGCATAGCTCTTCTGCTTGGACTGGGCTTCCTTGAGCCTATCGCGAATCAACTTCACTTTCTGTTCAGACTCCTTAATCACATCTGGTCCAAACAACCGGCGGTCTCCAACTTCATCCCACAACAATGGTGTTCTGCATCGTCTTCCGTACAAGGCTTCAAAAGGGGCCATCTTCAAACTAGATTGATAACTATTGTTGTAAGAGAACTCCGCATATGGCAAGTTGCCATCCCAACTAGATCCATAATCTAGCGCACAAGCTCTCAGCATATCCTCGAAAATCTGATTGACTCTCTCGGTCTGTCCATCGGTCTGCGGATGGAAAGCTGTACTGAACTCTAGCCTGGTACCCAAAGTTTCATGCAACTGATTCCTGAACTTTGAGGTAAACTGGGTTCCTCTATCTGATACAATGCTCCTTAGAACTCCATGCAGACCTACGATTCTGGTCATGTATATCTTTGCCAACTTAGCACAGGTGTAAGTGGTCTTTACTGGGATGAAATGAGCTACCTTCGTCAAGCGATCGACTACAACCCATATCGAGTCATAGTCTAAGTGGGTCCTGGGTAATCCCATGATAAAATCCATGCCTAGCTTATCCCACTTCCATTCGGGTATCGGCAATGGCTGTAGGAATCCTGCTGGCTTCTGATGCTCTACCTTTACTCTCTGATATACATCACAAATGGCTACATACTCTGCAATATCCTTCTTCATTCCGGTCCACCAAAAAGTGTCTTTCAAATCCAAATACATCTTTGTATTTCCTGGGTGAATCGAGTACGGCAAATCATGGGCCTCTTGCAAAATTAACTTCCTGATCTCCGGGTCATTGGGCACATAAACGCGGTCCTCAAACCATAAGGTATCGTGCTCATCCTCACGAAATCCTTTAGATTTTCCCTTGCTCATTTTCTCTTTAATAGAGGCAATCTCCTTGTCGGTCTTCTGAGCTTCTCTGATCTTATCCATCAGAGTAGACTGAATCTCCAATATTGCTACATAGCCTCTCGGAACTATCTCCAAACATAGCTCACGAAGATCCTCGGCTAACTCCTTTGGTAACTCTCCGGTCATTAGTGTGTTGACATGGCTCTTGCGGCTCAATGCATCGGCTACTACGTTAGCCTTTCCGGGGTGATAATGCATTCTTATATCATAATCCTTGATGATCTCCAACCATCTTCTTTGCCTGAGATTCAACTCCTTCTGCGTGAAGATGTACTTCAAACTCTTGTGATCCGTGTACACCTCACAATGGTTTCCAATGAGAAAATGTCTCCAAGTCTTCAATGTGTGCACTACGGCTGCTAACTCCAAATCATGTGTAGCATAATTCAACTCATGGGGCTTAAGCTGTCGTGAAGCATATGAAACAACTCTTCCCTCCTGCATAAGCACTGCTCCAAGTCCTCGACGTGAAGCGTCGCAATACACCTCGTAATCCTTGCACTGATCTGGCAGAATCAACATTGGCGAGGTAACCAAACGTTTCTTCAACTCCTGGAAACTGGCCTCACATTCCTCAGTCCAATTGAACTTGGTATCCTTCTTCAACAACTCCGTCATAGGTTTTGCAATCTTCGAGAAATTTTCAATGAGTCTCCGGTAGTATCCTGCGAGTCCAAGAAAACTCCGGATCTCTCCAACTGTTGTTGGAGCTTCCCAATTTGTCACAGTGACAACTTTGGTGGGATCTACTCATATTCCTTCTCCGGATATAACATGTCCGAGGTATCCACCGTCCTTCAACCAAAACTCACATTTGCTGAACTTGGCGTATAACTGATGTTCTCTGAGCTTACCAAGTACCAAACGCAAATGTTCTTTATGTTTTTCTTCATTCTTCGAGTAAACAAGAATATCATCAATGAATACTATGACAAACTTATCCAAAAACTCCGTAAACACTTTGTTCATCATGTTTATAAAAATAAGCGGGTGCATTAGTCAGACCAAATGACATAACGGTATACTTATACAGCCCACACCTTGTGGTAAAAGCTGTCTTAGGTATGTCCTACTCTCGAATCTTCAACTGGTGGTATCCTGATCGCAAATCGAACTTGGAAAATACCTTAGCTCCTTGCAATTGGTCAAACAAATAATTTATCATCGGCAGTGGGTACTTATTCTTGATCGTCACTTCATTCAATCCTCGATAATCAACAACCATCCTTAACGATCCATCCTTCTTTTCCACTAGAAGTACTGGTGATCCCAAGGTGACGAACTTGGGCGAATATATCCCTTATCTAGTAACTCCTTAATCTGCTTCTTAATCTCCTCCAAATCCTTTGCAGGCATTCTATATGGTCTCTTAAATATTGGTCATGTGTCTGGCAAAAGCTCAATCAAAAACTCAATGTCTCTATCCGGTGGCATGCCGGGCAATTCTTTTGGAAATACATCCGGAAAATCCTTTACCACTGGTACTTCCTCCTGTACAACTCCTGTTAGGGAATTTACTTGTGTCCTCTTCAGCTCATGCCGTGACACATACTTGATCCTTCTTCCTTCTGGGGTGGTAAGCAAAATCGACTTACTAGCGCAATCGATGTTTCCTCATACATCAGTAGCCAATCCATACCCAGAATTACATCCAAACCTTGCGATTTAAAAATGATTAAATCCGAGGGAAACACATGCCTACCTATACTCAATGGCACTTGAAAACATCCTGTACTGGCCATATACTCTGCTCCTGGTGAGCTTACTAACATAGGTGTTCTAAGAACCTTGGTGGGCAGTTTATACTTATCCACGAATCCCCTTGATATGTATGAATGCGATGCACCAGTATCAAAAAGAACGATTGCAGTAAATGACTTAACCAAAAACTTACCTATTACTGCATCTGGCTAGGCTTCAAGTTCCTCCACGTTAACGTGGTTCACCTGTCCCCTGTTGAAAGGGTTCGTCTTCTTCCCAGAGCTTCCATTGCCATTTCCATTCTGGGTTTTAGGACATTCATCGGCATAATGTCCGGTCTTCTGACACTTATAACAAGTGACTTGGCTCAGGTCTTTCTTGGCTGGGGTTGATGGGTTGGTACGGTTCTGACCGTTGCTTCCCCCATTCCCATTACCGTTCTTGGGGCCATTATGATTATGCGAACTTTCTCCTCCATGGGTATGCTGAAAATGTCCTCCCAATTTTGGGGTAAAACGTGGCTTCTGCTGAGCTCCTGAATTGTACTTCCCTTCTCCATACTTCCTCTTGCGGTTCTCAATCTGCTGCTGCTTCCCTTCAATCATAAGAGCATGATCTACCAGTTCCTGGTAGTTGTTGAAAGTTGCTACCATCAACTGCATGCTCAACTCATCATTCAGTCCTTCCAGAAACTTCTCCTGCTTAGCTGCATCTGTAGCAACATCATCCGGGGCATAACGTGCTAACTTACTAAAGTCATCCACGTATTGGCCAACTATCCGTCCTCCTTGGCGCAAGTTGCGAAACTCACGCTTCTTCATGGCCATAGCTCCGGCTGAAACATGGGCTGTACGGAAAGCCTGCTGAAATTGGTCCCATGTCACTGTGGCTATAGGGTAGGTGACAGTGTAATTCTCCCACCATAATGCTGCTGGTCCATCCAACTGGTGTGTGGCAAAACGCACCTTCTCAGCGTCAGTACATCCTGTAGTGGTTAACTCCCTTCCAATCTTGCGGAGCCAATCATCTGCTACTATAGGCTCGGTGCTACTGGAGAACACCGGCAGATTTAGTCTAAGGAAACGGGTTAAGTGATCAACAGGTGGTGGTGGTGGTGGGTTGTTGTTGTTGTTGTTGTTGTTCCCCTGATTCTGATTCTGGACTAGCAACTGCATCAACGCATTCTACTGCTGGATCAACTGAGTGAGCTCCGGTGGAAAGGCAAATCCATTGTCATGTCTCGGAGGCATCTGAGGGGTTTAGATGGGAGAGATTAGAATAGAATGAGGTCTAATGAGAAAGCACTACCCATATGCACATAAGACAAACTCAAACATTTCACTCAATCAATCAAACAAGGGCATACAATCGGTCTAACTATCACAAAAGTGCTTGGACTACTCTATTTACATGGTGGAATACTACTACTGATGTGGTGGTCTACTAGAAATATCCTTCGGTTGCAGACTCCATGATATCTGCTCCAGCTTCGTCTTCAAAGTCATCATCGCTCAGGTCAGAGTCGGTGTCGTCGATGATGATGTAGTCTTCCGGGCAAATCTCCTTGGGTTCTGCGTCTTCTTCTACTGGTGTGGGGTCTCCCATGAATATTCCGATCTTCTTAATCAGGTCGTCATTCTTCTCCACTAGTACGGCGATTTCCTCCTCATAATCTTCACGTGTAGCCTTGAGTTCTTCCTCCAGTTCCGTGATTCTTGTCATCGCCTTCTTCAGATCTATCATGTCTGCGCACATCTGGTTTTCTTGGCATCGAATGTGCTGGTTTAACTCCTGGATAAAAGCTGCAATTGATCGATCCTTCTTGGTGCTGATCATTTCCCAGTGCTCATCTCGGCGCCCAAAAATCCGGTAGATAGTATCCTTGAGATCATTGCGGTAAACTTCTCCAATACGTCCCATGATGATGTGGGCCGCCATACTCTTTCCTAGACTCCAGGTTGGTGCATCAAAGGAAAACTCTATGGGCCCAGTGACTGGCGCGAACGTCCTTCCTGGAACTTGAACTTGAATCATCCAGCGCTCCTCCTCGGCTAAAGTGGCATTGTAGGTCCCGGTGAAGCTTGGTACTCCAATGTTCAGGTACTTAGTGACTTCCTTCAGGTGGCGTCCAAAGGGTGTATCTTCATTCGGTTGCGTGAACTTGTTCCTTGCATCCGCCATCCTAAAAGAGTAGAAAAGATAAGGAGTCAGAAATGAGAAGAGTGAGTAGTGATCTAGGGCTTTAGCTTAGTGGTCGTGTCCTACAGTCAGTGTGTGCTCTGATACCATCTTGTAGCGACCAGACCTCAAACAGTCTGATCTCTGTGCTTCAGTGTCATCCCTGGATCAGTAATGCTGACACGCACAGTACTTGAAGGATTTATAACAGAGTAGCAATCACACACTTATTACAATGAGTGTCTCAAAAGAGAACTTATTACAAATAATATGGCTTAAGGCCATCTAATAACGATAACAGCAGAAGGCTTGGAAGATAAGTGAGTCCATCAACTCCAACGGCATCACTGAGTATAGAACCACGACCTAAAGGCACCTTACTCGTCGTCTGAAAAGTCTGCAACATGAACGTTCCAGCCCGAAAACGGGTCAGCACATGGAATATGCTGGCAATGTAACACATAGAGAGTAATGAACAGAAATAGGCTATACTACATGCATATTTGGCTGGTGGAAAGCTCTATGGTTACAGTTTTGCGTAAAGCCAATTTTTCCCTACTCCAAAGGAATAAATTTTATTTAACTATCAAGGTAGTTCTTAAACATTGAGAGCATAGACACCCTGTCAATCCCAATTAAACATCATCATTAAAACCCAACAAAATTAATTAAAGTCACATGATGAGATTCACATGATAATCCAGGTACTAGATACTCAAGATGTCCATAACCGGGGACACGGCTAACCATGATTAGTTTATACACTCTGTAGAGGTTTGCGCACTTTTCCCCACAAGACTCGATCTCCTCCGTTGGGATTCTCGGACTACACGGTGTTTGAGAAATGGATGACCGAGACATAGTCTTTCAGAAGCGCTAGCACCTTACGATCGGGTAGACCGTTACACCTATTTTCCCCTACATCTGCTAGTCTACCACTGTAAGAGTTCGCACGACTTAATCAACTATGCTAGAGCCCATAGTAGCTTGTGGATGCACACGGAAGTTTCTAGTATGAAATAATCTCGTGATCCCTTTGAGCCTGGGTGGCGGTCCATAAAGAAAAATAGGCAATCGGTGGAATACCGAGGTGCCTCAATCCACCCAGATGTGTATTAAAGTTGCCACCTTAAATAAACCATTAATTAACAATCTCACATCTGTCATGGATACACTCACCCAATCCACGTCTACTAGCATAGCATGGCAATATAAGCAAACGTAGAAGTAACTCCCAAGGGTTTGATAATAAAACAGGTAATAGATACTACCTCATCTACTTTCCCAAAACCCACAATTTAATTAGATCCTAATCATGCAATATTTGAGGATTGATCTAATGCAATAAAACTGGGTAGTAAGAGGTATGATCAAAGTGTTACTTGCCTTGCTGATGATCCATGAAACCTAGAGATTCGAAGTAGCAAGCGGCGCACTCCGGGTACTCTATCACAAACAAACAAGCACACAATAAGCACTCATCTAATGCACAGGTAAAACTCGAATAAGAGATCTAACCAGAAAGTTCAACTTAAGAACTCCGGTTTGCAAAAAGAAACAATCGAACGAAACAACAAAAAACAAACAGCGAAAGAAACAAGCTTTGTTTAATAATCTGGATCTAAGTCAAATTTTACAGAAGCAAAAACTTGTTTGAGTTGGTTAAACGGAAAGAGGATTTCGAGCCGAAACTCTAGGCGCTTGAATCGCCTGAATCTGATAAACGAGCGAAAAGTTAAACTAAAACAAAAATCGGATCAGAAATCGAGATCAGAAATAATCGCGGAAAATCCGAGAAAAAGAAAAAACGACGAACAGGCTAACGAACGAACGTTAGCTGCCTGCGGCTAAACGACGAAAACCGTTCGTAAAAAAGAACGTCCGCTAAATAAACTAAACCAGAAAAAAATAAACCGATCTAAAAAAGAAAATGACCGCGGTTTTTTTTAAACCGGGCGGTTGACCGGTGAAGACCGGCGGTGGCGGCGGCTACCTCCGGCGGCGGCGAACTCCGGCGGGGCGGTGGCGGGCGGCGGCGCGCGGCGCAAGCGGCGGCGGCTAGGGTGAGGGCGGGGCTGGGTGGCTCGGGGCTGGGCTCCCCCGGCTTATAAAGGCCGGCCGGGCTAGAGTCCGGGTCAGGTACGGCCCGGCTAGGTCGGTTCGTTTTTTTCTTCTTTTTTTAAATAGTTTCCCGCAGAAAAACAAGTAAAAGAAATACTGAATGGACTCCAAAAATCCCGAAATAAATTTTCCCCAACTTCTAAAATCATGTCGGACAAGGTGAACATTTATTTGGGGCCTAAATGCAATTTTGAAAAACACGTATTTTCATAAATTCAAATAAAACAGCGAAAAACTCCAAAAATAAAATCTTATTTGATTTTTTTATTAAATCCTCAATATTCCTTTAATTTGGGAAAGTCATTTTATTCCCTCTCACTTATTTTTATAATTGGAATTATTGAAGATAAAATAATTAAATCAAATGATCCTATTTTCAAATTTTGAGAAAACCCCAAATATGAAAATAACGAAATCCCCAACTCTCTCCATGGGTCCTTGAGTTGCGTAGGATTTCAAGGATCAAGCCAAAATGCAAATAAAATATGATATGCAATGATGATCTATGTATAACATTCCAAATTGAAAATTTGGGATGTTACATGGTTAGCCGTGTCCCCGGTTATGGACAACCTTGAGTATCTAGTACTTGGAGTATCCTAAGTATCTCATCACTATTAATTAATATTGTTGGGTTGATAATTACTTTAATTTGGATTGAGTTGGAGGAACCTTCTCAATGATGTTTCAACTACCATGATAGTTAAATAAAATTTATTCCTTTGTTGTAGGGAAAAATTGGCTTTTCGCGAAAACTATAACCATAGAGCTTTCCACCAGCCAAATATGCATGTAGTGATAGCATTATTCTGCTCTTGATCTACTGTGTTATATTGCCAGCATATTCCATGTGCTGACCCGTTTTCGGGCTGCAACATATTATGTTGCAGACTTTTCAAACGAGGAGTAAGGTTCGTTAGGTCGTTGTCGTGCAGCTCAGCTAGGCCGTTGGAGTTGATGGACTCACTTTAGCTTCCAAGCCTTCCGCTGTTATCGTATTTGATGGCCTTAAGCCATATTTATTGTAATAAATTCTCTTTTGAGACAATCGATGTAATAAGTGTGTGATTGCTACTTTGTTATAAATCCTTCGAGTACTGTGTGTGTCAGCATTACTGATCCGGGGATGACACTGAAGCACAGAGACTTGACCGTTTGAGGTCGGGTCACTACAAATCATCACCATCATCATCACCAACGATCCACTCATCGGGAGGGGGTCAATCTCCATCAACATCTTCACCAGCACCATCTCATATCAAACCCTAGTTCATCTCTTGTATCCAATCTTTGTATCCAAACCTCAGATTGGTACCTGTGGGTTGCTAGTAGTGTTGATTACTGCTTGTAGTTGATGCTAGTTGGTTTACTTGGTGGAAGATCATATGTTCAGATCCATTATGCATAGCAATACCCCTATGATTATGAACATGAATATGCTTTGTGAGTAGTTACGTTTGTTCCTGAGGACATGGGAGAAGTCTTGCTATTAGTATTCATGTGAATTTGGTATTCGTTCGATATTTTGATGAGAAGTATGTTGTCTCTCCTCTAGTGGTGTCATGTGAACGTCGACTACATGACACTTCACCATTGTTTGGGCCTAGAGGAAGGCATTGGGAAGTAATAAGTAGATGATGGGTTGGTAGAGTGATAGAAGCTTAAACCCTAGTTTATGTGTTGCTTCGTAAGGGGCTGATTTGGATCCATATGTTTCATGCTATGGTTAGGTTTACCTTAATACTTCTTTTGTAGTTGCGGATGCTTGCAATAGGAGTTAATCATAAGTGGGAAGTTTGTCCAAGTAAGGACAGCACCCAAGCACTGGTCCACCCACATATCAAATTATCAAAGTACCGAACGCGAATCATATGAACGTGATGAAAACTAGCTTGACGATAATTCCCATGTGTCCTCGAGAGCACTTTCTTTCATATAAGAGTTTGTCCAGGCTTGTCCTTTGCTACAAAAAGGATTGGGCCATCTTGCTACACTTTATTTACACTTGCTACTTGTTACTCGTTACCAATTACCTTATCACAAAAATATCTGTTACCGATAATTTCAGTGCTTGCAGAGAATACCTTGCTGAAAACCGCTTATCATTTCCTTCTGCTCCTCGTTGGGTTCGACACTCTTACTTATCGAAAGGACTACGATAGATCCCCTATACTTGTGGGTCATCAAGACTATTTTCTGGCGCCGTTGCCGGGGAGTGAAGCGCCTTTGGTAGGTGGAATTTGGTAAGGAAAAAATTTATATAGTGTGCTGAAATTTACTGTCACTTGTTACTATGGAAAGTAATCCTTTGAGGGGCTTGTTCGGGGTATCTTCACCCCGACCGGTAGATAAAATAGTTTCTCCCCAACCTACTGAAAATGTTTACTTTGAAATTCATTCGGGTATGTGATAACCCACAAGTATAGGGGATCGCAACAGTTTTCGGTAAGTAAGAGTGTCGAACCCAACGAGGAGCTAAAGGTAGAACAAATATTCCCTCAAGTTCTATCGACCACCGATACAACTCTACAGACGTTTGACGTTCGCTTTACCTAGAACAAGTATGAAACTAGAAGTACTTTGTAGGTGTTGTTGAATAGGTTTTCAAGGTAATAAAGAGCGTGTAAATAAAAAGTAGGGGCTGTTTAGATAAAGACACAACAAAATTAGTTTTAGTAGAGAGCTTTTTGTTACGAGAAAGTTATTTGTCCCTAGGCAACCGACAACTAGACCGATAATCATTATTGCAATTTTATTTTAGGGAGGGCATAAGCTAACATACTTTCTCTACTTGGATCATATGCACTTATGATTGGAACTCTAGCAAGCATCCGCAACTACTAAAGATCATTAAGGTAAAACCCAACCATAGCATTAAAGTATCAAGTCCTCTTTATCCCATACGCAAAGAACCTACTTACTCGGGTCTGTGCTTCTGTCACTCACGCCACCCACCATAAGCAAATCATGAACATATTGCAAACCCTATAGCGGGGATACCTCACACTTGCGTGACATGGAGAGCACCATAGGACAACATCAATAATAAAACATGCAACTCAAACCAATCACGATCATCAAATAGCCCATAGGACAAAACGGATCTACTCAAACATCATAGGATAGCCATACATCATTGGGAAAGAATATATAGCGTTGAGCACCATGTTTAAGTAGAGATTACAGTGGGTAAGAGAGATGTTACACCGCTGCATAGAGGGGGGAGGAGTTGGTGATGATGGCGGTGAAGTTGTTGGTGAAGATTGCAGTGATGATGATGGCCCCGGCGGCACTTCGGTGCCACCGGAAGCGAGGGGGAGAGAGCCCCCCTCCTTCTTCTTCTTCCTTGACCTTCTCCCTAGATGGGAGAAGGGTTTCCCCTCTGGTTCATCGTCCCCATGGCGTGGGAGGGGCGAGAGCCCCTCCGAGATTGGATCTGTCTCTCTGTCTCTCTCTGTTTCTGCGTTCTCGCCTGCTGCCCTTCACCGTTTCGTATATATATATATGGAGATCCGTAACTCCGATTGGACCGAAACCTTCGCCGTGTTTTTTTTTACCAAAAATTAGATTTCTTGCGGCCGAAGAAGGGCATCAACCGCCTTACGGGTGGCCCACGAGGGTCAGGGGCGCGCCCCCCTGCCTCGTGGCCACCTCGGGCACCGTCTCGCGTGGATTTTTCTTCCGGAATTCTCCAAATATTCCAAAAATATGTTCCGTCCGTTTTTATCCCGTTTGGATTCCGTTTGATATGGATATTCTGTGAAACATAAAACATGCAACAAACAGGAACTGGCACTGGGCACTGGATCAATATGTTAGTCCCAAAAATAGAATAAAAATTTGCCAAAAGTATATGAAAGTTGTATAATATTGGCATGGAACAATCAAAAATTATAGATACGATGGAGACGTATCAGTATGATGGAGAAACTGCTAGCTAATCCTTTTGCAGGAGATGAAACATTGCATCCCGACTTACACTTAATCTATGTGGATGAAGTTTGTGTAACATCCCAAATTTTCAATTTGGAATGTTATACATTAGATCATCATTGCATATCATATTTTATTGCATTTTGGCTTGATCCTAGAAAATTCTACGCAACTCAAGGACCCACGAAGAGAGTTGGGGATTTCATAATTTTCATATTTGAGTTTTCTCCAATTTTGAAAAGAGGATCGTTTAATTTTAATTATTTTCTCTTCGAATATTTCTGTTATGAAAATAAAAGAGAGGGGATAAAATGAATTACTCAAAATAAATAAATATTGGAGATTTAATATTAAAATCAAATAAGAATTTTATTCGGAGTTTTATCGCTATTTTGTTTGAATTAGGAAAATATGCGTTTTTGAAAATTACATTATAGGCCCAAATAAATGTTCACCTTGTCCGCTATATTTTTAGAGGATGGGGAAAATTTATTTCGGGATTTTTGGAGCCGTTTAGTACTTCTTTTCCTTGTTTTTCTGCACGGAATTATTTTTTTATTTAAAAAAAAGTCAACCGACTTAGTCGGGCCGTACCCGACTAGGACTTCCGCCGCCCCAGGCTTTATAAGCCGCCCCGCCGATCCCGCAGCCCACCCGCCGCCGCCACCGAAACCTAACCCTAACCCACGACCGTGCCGCCGCCGCCGCGCCGCGACCCCACACCGCCGTCGCCAGACGCCGCCGACCCCGCCACCAGAGTAGACCGCCGTCGCCGCCGGAGTTGACCGCTGCCGCCATGCAAACCGAGGTAGCCTCCAGTTTTTGTCCAAAAACCATTCGGTTTTTTTAGAAACCCTGGTTATTTTTTTAGATCGGTTTTATTTTTTTTAGGTTTAGTTATTTAGCGAGCGGCCGTTCGTACGTTCGTTTTAACGAATAGTTTTCACTCATTAACCGCAGACAGCGAACGTTTGTTCGTTAGCCTGTTCATCAGTTTTTCTTTTTCCAGGGTTTTCCGTGATTATTTTCGATCGCGATTTCTGACCCGATTTTCGTTTTAGTTTATCTTTTCGCTCGTTTATTGGAATCAGGCGATTCAAGCGCCTAGATCTTCGTCTCGAAGCCCTCTTTCTGTTTAACTAACTTGAACAAGATTTTGCAACTGTAAAATTTGACTTAAGTCCAGATTAGTAAACGGATCTTGTTTCTTTTGTAGTTTGAGTTTCGTTGCTTCGTTTGATTTGATTCTTTTTGCAAACCGGATCTCTTAAGTTGAACTTTCTAGTTAGATTTCTTATGTGGGTTTTACCTGTGCTTCTAGTTGAGTGCTTATTTGTATGCTTGTTTGTTTGCGATAGAGTACCCGGAGTGCGAAGCGTGCTACTACGAGTCTCTAGGTTTCACGGATCATCAGGAAGGCAAGTAACACTTTGATCATACCTTTTCACTACCCAGTTTTATTGCATTAGATCAATCCTCAAACAATTCCATGGTTAGGATTTGATTAACTTGTGGATTTTGGGAAGTAGATGAGGTAGTACCTATTCACCTGCTTATTATCAAACCTATGGGAGTTACTTCTACGTTGCTTATATTGCTATGCTATGCTAGTAGACGTGGATTGGGTTTGAGATTATTCATGAAAGATGTGAGTTTGTTAATTAATGGTTCAACTTAAGGTGGAAACTTTAATACACATCTGGGTGGATTGCTTGTGGGCAGCTGGAGAATCCAGTGTTGTCCTAGGATATCCCGGAGGACCCGTGTGATCATCCTATGGCCCGCCACCCAGGCTCAAAGGGATCATAAGATTATTCATGCTAGAAACTTCCGTGTGCAGCCACAAGCCATTATGGGCTCTGGCATAGTTGAGTAAGTTGCGTGAAGCTCTCGAAGAGGTAGACTAGCAGATGTAGTGGGTTGTAGGTGGTACTGTCTATCCAAAGTAGAGAGTTAATGCTTCAGAAAGACTATGTCTTGAATCTCCGACCATGGATGTATTCGAGTCTTGTGGGGAGAAGTGCGCAAACCTCTGCAGAGTGTATAAACTAATCATGGTTAGCCGTGTCCCGAGTTATGGACGCTTTGAGTATCTAGTTCTTGGATTATTATGTTGACCTCATCACCCTTATTATAATTTGATTGGGTTTAATGATGATGCTTAATTGGGATTGAGTTGTACGAACCTTCTCAATGTTTAACAACCACCATGATAGTTAAATAAAATTTATTCCTTTGTTGTAGGGGAAAATTGGCTTTATGCAAAACTGTAACCGTAGAGCTTACCACCGGCCAAATATGCATGTAGTGTTAGCAACTATTCTGTTCATTCCTCTCTTGTGTTACATTGCCAGCATATTCCACGTGCTGACATGTTTCGTGCTGCAACGTTCATGTTGCAGACTTTTCAAACAATGAGTAAGGAGCCATAGGTCATTGTAATAAGTTCTCTTTTCAGACATTCGATGTAATAAGTATGTGATCGCTACTCTGCTATAAATCCTCAAGTACTGTGCGTGTCAGAATTACCGATCCAGGGATGACACTGATGCACAGAGATCAGACTGTTTGAGGTCTGGTCGCTACAGTTTGTGGATTATTTAAGCTTGCAGGTATGCCCGATGATGTTATCAAGAAGAAGGTCTTCCCTTTATCTTTGAAGGGAGATGCATTGACATGGTATAGGATATGTGATGATATGGGATCATGGGAATACAAATGGTTGAAATTGGAATTCCATCAGAAGTTTTATCCTATGAATCTTGTTCATCGTGATCGTAATTATATATATAATTTTTGGCCTCGCGAGGAGAAAGCATCGCTCAAGCTTGGGGGAGGCTTAAGTCAATGTTATATTCATGCCCCAATCATGAGCTCTCAAGAGAAATGATTATTCAAAACTTTTATGCTCGACTTTCTGACAACAATCGCTCCATGCTCGATACTTCTTGTACTGGTTCCTTTATGATGAAGACTATTGAATTCAAATGGAATTTATTGGAGAGGATTAAACACAACTCTGAAGATTGGTATCTCGACGAAGGTAAGGAGTCAGGTATAACACCTAAGTTTGATTGTGTTAAATCTTTTATGGATACCGATGTTTTCCGTAAATTTAGCACTAAATATGGACATGACTCTGAGATAGTAGCTTCTTTCTGTGAATCCTTTGCTACTCATGTTGAGCTCCCTAAGGAGAAGTGGTTTAAATATAATCCTCCCATTTAACTAAAAGTAGTTGCACCTATTAAAGTTGAAGAAAAGACTATCACTTATAATGATCCTGTTGTTCCCACTGCTTATGTTGAGAAACCACCTGAGCAAGTTAAAGTTGAACCTAATATTTCTATGGTTAAAGATCTCTTCGGTGATAATATTGATGGGCATGTTATTTACTTCTATAATGAGACTGCTAGAATTGCTAGACCGGATACTAAAAATAAACATAGACCTGTTGTAGGCATGCCTGTTATTTCTGTTAAAATAGGAGATCATTGCTATCATGGTTTATGTGATATGGGTTCTAGTGCAAGTTCAATACCCCATTCCTTATACAAAGAAATTATGCATGATATTGCACCTGCTGAGATAGAAGATATCGATGTTACCATTAAGCTTGCCAATAGAGATACTATTTCACCAATTGGGATTGTTAGAGATGTTGAAGTCTTGTGTGGGAAGGTTAAATATCCTGCTGATTTTCTTGTTCTTGGTTCCCCACAAGATGACTTTTGTCCCATTATATTTGGTAGACCCTTCTTGAACACTGTTAATGCTAAGATAGACTGCAATAAGGATATTGTTTCTGTTGGTTTGGATGATATGTCTCATGAGTTTAATTTTTCTAAATTTCATAGACAACCCCGTGATGAAGAATTGCCTAGTAAAGATGAAATTATTGGTCTTGCTTCTATTGTTATGCCTTCCAATGATCCTTTAGAACAATATTTGCTAGACCATGAGAATGATATGTTTATGAATGAAAGAAGGGAAATAAATGAAGTATTAAAAAGGACCCATTCTGAAACACAATTTGCCTGTTGAAATCCTAGGGGATCCTCCTCCACCCAAGGGTGATCCCGTGTTTGAGCTTAAACCATTGCCTGATACTCTTAAATATGCCTATCTTGATGAAAAGAAGATATATCCTGTTATTATTAGTGCTAACCTTTCAGAGCATGAAGAAAAGAAATTATTGAAAACTCTGAAGAAGCATCGTGCTGTTATTGGATATACTCTTGATGATCTTAAGGGCATTAGTACCACTCTATGTCAACACAAAACAAACTTAGAGAAAGATGCCAAACCAGTTATTGATCAGCAACTACAGCTAAATCCTAAGATGGAAGAAGTGGTAAGAAAGGAAATATTAAAGCTCCTTGAGGCAGGCATAATTTATTCCGCTGCTGATAGTCAGTGGGTAAGTCTTGTCCATTGTGTCCCTAAGAAGGGAGGTATTACCGTTGTTCCCAATGATAAAGATGAATTGATCCCACAAAAAAAATATTACATGTTATAGGATGGTAATTGATTTCCACAAATTAAATAAGGCTACTAAAAAGGATCATTACCCCTTACCTTTTATTGATCAAGTGCTAGAAAGATTATCCAAACATACACATTTTTTCTTTCTAGATGGTTACTCTGGTTTCTCTCAAATACCTGTGTCAGCTGATGATCAAGCAAAGACCACTTTTACTTGCCCTTTCGGTACTTTTGCTTATAGACATATGCCTTTTGGTTTATGTAATGCACCTGCTACCTTTCAAAGATGCATGATGGCTATATCCTCTGACTTTTGTGAAAAGATTTGTGAGGTATTCATGGATGATTTCTCTGTTTATGGATCCTCTTTTGATGATTGCTTGAGCAACCTTGATCGAGTTTTGCAGAGATGTGAAGAAACTAATCTTGTTTTGAATTGGGAGAAGTACCACTTTATGGTTAATGAAGGTATTGTCTTGGGGCATAAAATTTCTGAAAGAGGCATTGAAGTTGATAAAGCTAAAGTTGATGCTATTGAAAAGATGCCATGTCCCAATGACATCAATGGTATAAGAAGCTTCCTTGGTCACACCGGTTTCTATAGGAGGTTCATTAAGGACTTCTCAAAAATTTCTCGGCCTCTGACTAATCTATTACAAAAAGATTTCCTTTTGTCTTTGATGATGATTGCGTAGAAGCATTTCAAATACTTAAGAAAGCATTGATTTCTGCACCTATTGTTCAGCCACCTGATTGGAAATTACCCTTTGAAATTATCTGTGATGCTAGTGATTATGCTGTAGGTGTTGTTCTAGGGCAAAGGGTTGATAAGAAATTAAATGTTATTCAATATGCTAGTAAAACTCTAGACAATGCCCAGAGAAATTATGCTACTACTGAAAAAGAATTTTTAGCAATTGTTTTTGCTTGTGATAAGTTCAGACCTTATATTGTTGATTCTAAAGTAACTATTCACATTGATCATGCTGCTATTAAATACCTTATGGAAAACAAAGATGCTAAACCTAGACTTATTAGATGGGTTCTCCTGGTACAAGAATTTGATTTGCATATTATTGATAGAACGGGAGCTGAGAACCCCGTTGCAGAAAACTTGTCTAGGTTAGAAAATGGTCTTGATGACCCACTGCCTATTGATGATAGATTTCCTGATGAACAATTAAATGCCATAAATGCTTCTCGAACTGCTCCATGGTATGATGATTATGCTAATTATATTGTTGCTAAATTTATACCACCTAGTTTCACATACCAGCAAAAGAAAAAGTTCTTCTATGATTTGAGGCATTACTTTTGGGATGACCCACATCTTTATAAAGAAGGAGTAGATGGTATTATTAGACGTTGTGTGCCTGAGCATGAACAGGAACAGATCCTACGCAAGTGTCACTCCGAGGCTTATGGAGGACACCATGCTGGAGATAGAACTGCACATAAGGTATTGCAATCTGGTTTTTATTGGCCTACTCTCTTCAAGGATGTCCGCAAGTTTGTCTTGTTGTGTGATGTGTGTCAAAGAATTGGTAATATTAGTAAACGTCAAGAAATGCCTATGAATTATTCACTTGTTATTGAACCATTTGATGTTTGGGGCTTTGATTATATGGGACCTTTTCCATCCTCTAATGTGTATACACATATTTTAGTTGTTGTTGATTACGTTACTAAGTGGGTAGAAGCTATTCCATCTAGTAGTGCTGATCATAACACCTCTATTAAGATGATTAAAGAAGTTATTTTCCCGAGGTTTGGAGTCCCTAGATATTTAATGACTGATTGTGGTTCACATTTTATTCATGGTGCCTTTCGTAAAATGCTTGCTAAGTATGATGTTAATCATAGAATTGCATCTCCATATCACCCATAGTCTAGTGGTCAAGTAGAATTGAGTAACAGGGAGCTCAAATTAATTTTGCAAAAGACTTCTAATAGATCTACAAAGAATTAGTCCAAGAAACTTGATGGTGCATTATGGGCCTATAGAACTGCATATAAAAATCCTATGGGTATGTCTCCGTATAAAATGGTTTATGGTAAAGCATGTCACTTACCTCTTGAATTAGAACATTAGGCATATTGGGCTATTAAAGAGCTCAACTATGACTTCAAACTTGCTGGTGAGAAGTGGCTTTTTGACATTAGCTCACTTGATGAATGGAGAACCCAGGCTTATGAAAACGCCAAGCTGTTTAAAGAAAAAGTTAAAAGATGGCATGATAAAAGGATACAAAAGTGTGAGTTCAATGTAGGTGATTATGTATTGCTATACAACACTGGTTTAAGATTTTTTGCGGGAAAACTTCTCTCTAAATGGGAAGGTCCTTACGTTATCGAGGAGGTCTATCGTTCCGGTGCCATAAAAATCAACAACTTCAAAGGCACAAATCCAAAGGTGGTGAACAGTCAAAGAATCAAACATTATATCTAAGGTAATCCCGTAAATGTTGAAACCAATATTATTGAAACCATAACCCCGGAGGAATACATAAGGGACAATTTCCAGAACGTTTCAGACTCTCAAAAGGAATTGGTATGTGGTACGTAAGTAAACCGACTCCAAAACAGTTCTAATGGCAATTTTCCCCCGTTTTGGAATATTTAGAAAGATAGGAAAATAGGAAGCAGACCGGAAAGGACACGAGGCTTCCACGAGGGTGGAGGGCGCGCCCTACTCCCCTGGGCATGCCCCCTACCTCGTGGGCACCTCGTGTGTTCTCCGGACTCCGTTTTCTTGCATCATACTTCTTTTGGTCGGTAAAAATTCATTATATAATATCCCGAAGGTTTTGACCACCGTACCACGCAAATATCCTTTGTTCTTGTTTCGAGCTGTTTTCTATCAGGGTTGTCAAGGCCAGGCATCATGACGTCCCCCTCCTCCAACAATGGTGACAATGATGCTTGGCTAATGAAGATAGAGATGAAGAGGGAAGAACCTATGGAGATCAACAAGGATGAAGAGATCAAGAAGACCACGGAGGACCAAGTTCCGGCAGCAGAAGACATCCTTCAACTTGATCACAATCTTCTTACCCCAACTGAGATCGAAGCTTTCAAGATGATTGAGTTAGCCTGTATACAAAACAAGTATCTCACACGTGAAAATATTTTGTTGAAGGAGCATATCATCGCACTCAAGGGCATTATCCGCAAGTTGGAGGACCTCCTATGCTTGATGTGTGACTATCCATCATCAACAACTCCACCTTCTTCACCGACAAAGAAGAACTGAGTATCTGCTATGGGCACTCCCCTTGGCAACTGCCAAGCTTGGGGGAGTGCCCCGGTATCGTATCACCATCACAACTTTTATCTTTATCGTTTTTCTTAGTTCGATCCTTTTGATAATATCTTGATCTAGTAGAATAAAGTTTTAGAATGATCTAGTTGTGAGTTATGCTTTATGATCCGTCTATGTAATCGAGTCCACGAGCTATATAATAAAGATTAGTGTTGAGTCAAGGGCTTGATTATTTTGCTATGATCTTGAGGGAATTAAATAAAATAAAATAGAAGAAATAAAAAGAAATAAAGAGATCATATGGATCTTATGGAGAGTAATGAGCTGGCATATAAAGAGTATGATGAATAAAAGTTTTTGAGAGTTGACAAACATAGTTTTGGTCATCGTTGCAATTAATAGGAAGTAATAAAGAAAGAGAGGTTCACATATAAATATACTCTCTTGGACATCTTTTATGATTGTGATCACTCATTAAAGTATGATATGCTAAAGAGTTGATGTTGGACAAGGAAGACAACGTAATGGGTTATGTTTTCTTTCATCTGAGATAAATTATATTGTCATGGATCATCCAACATGTTGAGCTTGCCTTTCCCTCTCTTTCTAGCCAATTCCTTTGCACCAAGTAGAGATACTAATTGTGCTTCCAAATATCCCTAAACCCAGTTTTCCCATGAGAGTCCACCATATCTACCTATGGATTGAGTAAGATCCTTCAAGTAAGTTGTCATCGGTGCAAGCAATAAAAATTGCTCTCTAAATATGTATGACTTATTAGTGTGGAGAAAATAAGCTTTATATGATCTTGTGATGTGGAAGAAATAAAAGTGACAGACTGCATAATAAAGGTCCATATCACAAGTGGCAATATAAAGTGACGTTCTTTCGCATTAAGATTGTGTGCATCCAACCATAAAAGCGCATGACAACCTCTGCTTCCCTCTGCGAAGGGCCTATCTTTTACTTTTATCTTCTACTTTATATAAGAGTCATGGTGATCTTCACCTTTCCTTTTTACATTTTATCCTTTGGCAAGCACAATGTGTTGGAAAGATCCAGATACATATAGCTAATTGGATGTGAGTCTGCATGAGCTATTATTGTTGACATTACCCTTGAGGTAAAACGTTGGGAGGCAAAACTATAAGCCCCTATCTTTCTCTGTGTCCGATTAAAACTTCATACCCATAAATATTGCGTGAGTGTTAGCAATTGTGAAAGACTAAAGATGGTTGAGTATGTGGACTTGCTGAAAAGCTCTTATATTGACTCTTTCCTATGTTATGATAAATTGCAATTGCCTCAATGACTGAGATTATAGTTTGTTGGTTCTCAATGAAGTTTATGATTCATACTTGAAATTGTGATTGAGTTGTTACTTTAGCATAATAGATCATATGACAATATATATATATATGTTGCTGTTCTAAGAATGATCATGATGCCCTCATGTCCGTATTTTATTTTTATCGACACCTCTATCTCTAAACATGTGGACATATTTTTCGATTTCGGCTTTCGCCTGAGGACAAGCGAGGTCTAAGCTTGGGGGAGTTGATACGTCCATTTTGCATCATGCTTTTATGTCGATATTTATTGCATTATGGGCTGTTATTACACATTATGTCACAACACTTATGCCTATTCTCTCTTATTTTACAAGGTTTACATGAAGAGGGAGAATGCCGGCAGCTGGGATTCTGGGCTGGAAAAGGAGCAAATATTAGAGACCTATTCTGCACAGCTCCAAAAGTCCTGAAACTTCACGGAAGTTATTTCCAGAATATATAAAAAATATTGAGCGCAAGAAGTACCAGAGGGGGGCCACCCACCAGCCACGAGGGTGGGGCGCGCCCTACCCCCCCTGGGCGCGCCGCCTGCCTCGTGGGCCCCCTGGTGGCCCTCTGATGCCCAACTTCTGCTATATGAGGTCTTTCGTCCGAGAAAAAAAATCATAAGCAAGCTTTTGGGATGAGACTCCACCGCCACGAGGCGGAACCAATCTAGGGCTCCGACAGAGCTATTCTGCCGAGGACACTTCCCTCCGAGAGGGGGAAATCATCACCATCGTCATCACCAACGATCCTCTCATCGGGAGGGGTTCAATCTCCATCAACATCTTCACCAACACCATCTCATCTCAAACCCTAGTTCATATCTTGTATCCAATCTTTGTATCCAAACCTCAGATTGGTACCTGTGGGTTGCTAGTAGTTGATTACTCCTTGTAGTTGATGCTAGTTGGTTTACTTGCTGGAAGATCATATGTTCAGATCCATTATGCATATTAATACCCCTTTGATTATGAACATGAATATTCTTTGTGAGTGGTTACGTTTGTTCCTGAGGACATGGGAGAAGTCTGGCTATTAGTAGTCATGTGAATTTGGTATTCATTCGATATTTTGATGAGATGTATGTTGTCTCTCTTCTAGTGGTGTCATGTGAACATCGACTACATGACACTTCACCATTGTTTGGGCCTAGAGGAAGGCATTGGGAAGTAAAAAGTAGATGATGGGTTGCTAGAGTGACAGAAGCTTAAACCCTAGTTTATGTGTTGCTTCGTAAGGGGCTGATTTGGATCCATATGTTTCATGTTATGGTTAGGTTTACCTTAATACTTCTTTTGTAGTTGCGGATGCTTGCAATAGGAGTTAATCATAAGTGAGATGTTTGTCCAAGTAAGGACAGCACCCAAGCACCGGTCCACCCACATATAAAATTATCAAAGTACCGAACGCGAATCATATGAACATGATGAAAACTAGCTTGACGATAATTCCCATGTGTCCTTGGGAGCGCTTTCCTTCATATAAGAGTTTGTCCAGGCTTGTCCTTTGCTACAAAATGGATTGGGCCATCTTGTTGCACTTTATTTACACTTGTTACTTGTTACTCGTTACCAATTACCTTATCACAAAACTATTTGTTACCGATAATTTCAGTGCTTGCAGAGAATACCTTGCTGAAAACCGCTTATCATTTCCGTCTGCTCCTCGTTGGGTTCGACACTCTTACTTATCGAAAGGACTACGATTGATCCCCTATACTTGTGGGTTATCACTGCCACAAAAAGTGTGGCTAACAAAATGACCACCACAAAGTGGCAAGATTTGGCAAAAGATTGAGCCTATGACATGTGGACCATGTTGCTACAAAAGTGTGGCAAGCCACAAGTGTGGCAAGCCACAAGTGTGGCAATGAACCAAATACCTAAGATGTTGTGGCACGACTAAGGTTAGGTGTGGCAACCTTAGGCTGTAAACAAAACATGCCCCATGTATTAATGATATAGTATTATACTAAAGGGACTAACTATTGTGCTAGCAAGCTATTAGGTTGGCTGTAGATGATGTGTCCACTTCATATAGCCGGATGTTGGCTATACTATTAACCATGCTCTAAGTGTGGTGTGAGTGGGACTAAAGTTTAGTCCCATACTTCTAGGTGAGTGTGAGTTGCACCACTTTATAATGTGATCTATTCTAGCATTTGCATGAGCATGATAATAGGAAAACTACACGCGCGCTCTTCGGGAATGAGCCTGTCCAAGGACAAAAGCTATGCACGTGGTCTATATTTTTGTTGGTCAAAAAATTTATTAAGTCATTAATTAATAATTAATGGACGCCTTAATTACTCAGCTGTTTCTGATTCTTTTGGAAGTGGGGATATTATTGACTTGGACGTCGGGTTTGGGCCAAAGGCCTACTATTATACTTGGTCTTACTCGCACAACCGACCTGACAGGATCTACCCTAGCCGCCGCTGTATCATATGGTTTCGCACTGTTCCAGATCATAGCGCTGCCACGCAATTCTTCTCCATCCCTCCTTCTGGTGTGCACCACGAGAAGGGACAACAGTCCTTCAAACCCCGCCTTTCATGATCCTGTACGGGAGAGGGGCGATCAGGTTTTTGGGGAGCACACTCCTGTGACTGCTGCCAGCGACGACTTCCTCAACGACAGCCTTCTTCCCCGACCTTGGTAACCTCTTCATCAACGACATGAGTGACAACATCAACCACAGCGGTTCTGCTCCCGCTGTACAATATGTGATTATGTCCTCCTAGTTTAGTCCGCATCATTACTTTGATCTTTGCAGTTGTCGTCATGATCTATTTACTGTTGATTCGGATTAAATCTCATAGTAAATTGCTAATATATTGAACAATCCAATCCAAAAACCTGATTATAGGCAATTTACTCCGAGTGGTTTTGTTGCGCTTTTGAAGCCGCCTACCTTTAAGGGGGTGTAATATAAAAGGTGGCGCACAAGAGCAGTATATTGGTTTCAGATCATGTACTGCTTTGACGCCACTAAGGGTAAGCCTGAGGGCGATCTTAATCCTACACGGCAAGTAGCTTTTGAGAACATGGATACCCTCTTCAAAGCCGCCCTGCTGGGTGTTCTTGGCGATTCCATTGTGGATATATATATATATATGTCATTTGACAGCAGCAAAGACATGTGGGCTGCGCTCGAGGCCATGTTTCGGGCCTCGGGCGCTGGCAACGAGTTGTACGTCGTGGAGCAATTCCGTGACTACAAAATGACTGATGAGCGCTCTGTTGTTCAGCAACCTCATGAGATACAGTCACTCGCTAGGGAACTTGTGTACTTTAAGTGTATGTTGTCGGACAAATTTGTTGCTGGGACCATCATTTCCAAGCTTCCACCTTCGTGGAACAATTTTTCTACTTCTCTGAAAAACAAGAGACATGAGTTTTCCGTTTCGGATCTCATTAGCACTCTTGATTTTGAAGAAAAGGCGGGAGCAAAAGACACACGTGCTCGGGTCACTGAGGGAGCTTCTAGTGCCCACATGGTACACGAGAAGAACTTCCAGCCCAACAAGGCCCAAAACAACAAGAACAAATATCAGGGGAAGGCAAGTTTGATGCAAAGAACAAGCCATCACATTCTACCAACTTCAAGAAGAATTCTCATAACGAGAAGGGACACAAACCTCAATTTTGGTAGCACCGCACAAAATTATATGGCTGCATATACCTGTTGTCAGCTAACCTCATGGTGCTCCAGGTATTCCTAGTTTCGTAACTAGGTACAATGACCACCCATGGGTACGCGTCGGTGCTAATACAAACGGTTTTAACCCCTTTCCGCAATGGCATTTGGAACCGTCGCCTAGTGAGTGACGGCGATACGAGGGGTCCTTCCCACACGACCCAGAAACCGTCGAGGATATGCCCTCCTGGCACACACGCTCGGCAAAATGAGGTCGTGCGAGCGCTTAAATACGGAAATACGTATAGTATAGCTAAAATACAATTATACTGGCGAAATTCTTTTCGGACGCAAGTACATCCCACACAGTCAGTCCCCGCTAAACGTTTCCGTTCGTATGTACATCCCACATAGTCGCTCCAAGGAAAACGTTTCCGTTCACAGGTACATCACACACGATTTTCCCTGTTAAATCGTTTGTGATAGCATTGCCATTGCACATGATATTAACAATTTTATCGTTTGCGTTATTGAATGCATCACACACAGTGCGTAGAAGAAACTGTGTGGCAAAGGCTGTCCATCACACACAGTTTTTATGTCATAAACGTTTGCGCAAGGTGGCCTAACGCAAACATTTTTCAAGAGAAGGTCGTGTGTTATTGTTCATTGATGCAACACAGTTTATTCCTAGAAATTGTGTGTGTTGCCTGAGGTCATCGCCCGCGGTATTTTCTCAATAACCGTTTGCAATAGCAAAATCCAATTAGCAGGCTAATTGCCCTATTATTAATAATCCATTTATTAATCTAATAGACATTCATATTAAGCACATAATATATTTCATTTCCATATTAAGGAAGCAGGATTTCATAATTGAAATACATCAGAGTACAACATGATATAGCTTCAGCACTCAGCTACCCCATTACACAACTGCACCAGCACCAAGTTTCACATGCAACATGTAGAACCTTTCGAAATTAGCATCATAGACGGTATATAGACAGATGCATCTCATCTGGAAAACCGCTAAAGCGCAAGGCGAATATTGATCCTTCATTCATGTTGAAGGTCTTTGCAACTTTAGGCCAGTGCCTGTGGATGATTGACCGTCCGTCCTTTGTCCTCTTCGGAAACACTTCAATATTGAACCATGGGTGTTGTATGAAAACCTTCCTCGCCTCCTGACCATAGAGGTGGTTTGAGAGGTAATCATTAGTGAACTGCTTTTGAAAGGCCTGAAAACCAGGATGTGCATAAATATCTTCTCTATATTGGAAATGGGGCAAAGGAATAAAAAAGGCAAGGCATAATAGTTAGCACCATCTTGTAGTGAACCGATGTCTTGTTCATTGTGCAGACAAAGATCTTTTTTGTTTTTTGTCGCTAATTTCTTTATCCTAACAATCTTTCTGAGTTTCTTGACTTGATTGATATTCATGGACAACTCATTTCCCCATATACAAAAAGGGTCAAACAGTGGGTCAAAACCTCTAACAGCAGGACCTCCATGTGCAAGACCAAATTGTTAAAAACCTAAATATTATAATGGTTCCTGCAATTGCACAATAATGTGCTATTAGACAATGGACCATGCACGTGCTAACCTCGATTGTAAACCTCAGTACTTCCCATTGTTTCCCTGCAACACATATAAGGTAGTTAGTCATCAGGTTAAGTAAGGGTTCGCATGCTATTAGTAAAATATATTGATGAAAAATAAGCACATTGCAGATTCATCAGATTAATTCAAGCCACATGGAAAAACCATTTATCCAACCCAAGCATGATTAAGAACTAGGAAATATAACACTTGTATATGTTTCTCATGTATTAAGTGCAGCCAAATTCGATTAATTCCTCACATGCACAATAATACAAAATTCTACCAACCACAATTGGACATCGCATTATAGAATTGAACCAAGCAGTTAACTAAACACCACAACAAATGAATCAAACATTAACTGAGCACCACATTGCACAATATAACATACTCCTAATAGAAGATCAGACACTTAACCAAACCAAGCACGCTTAACAACTTGGAAATATAGCAATTGTATTTGTTTCTCATGTATTTATTACAGCCAAATTCAATTTATTCCTCACATGGCATACAATAACAGAATGCACCCACAACTATTGAACATCGCATTGCAGAATTCAACCAAACAGTTAACTAAACACCACAACACAAATGAACCAAATGTTAACTAAGCACCACATTGCACAATGTATATCCAAACCAAGCATGCTTGACAACTTGGAAATATAGCAATTGTATTCGTTTCTCATGTATTTTGTAAAGATAAATTCGATTTATTTCTCACATAGAAGACAATATAAAATTGTAGCCTGAAGAATTGAACATCACATTTGCAGAATTGAACCAAAGAGTTAACTAAAGATGGCAACTAATTAACAAAACAGTTAATAAGTGAGCACCACACTGCACGACATATAGAACATATACGCTAGGGCACAGATTGCATATTAAAATTAGATAGAACAATTCACTAGAATTTGTGAAGGAAAGGCAGGAGCAGCACACGCAACGGGTAAACCGAGCATGCTTAACCAATGTAGCTAGCAAATGGCAAGGTGCAACTCCAAGATCTGGGGTCGGCACGAATGGCAGCCATCGCGACCTCATCCACGCATGCGGCCACGATTTGCTTCTCCGCTGCCAAATGCTCCTTGAGATCCTGGCTATACTGCGTGCACCATGGCTTAGGGCGGCGCTTATTTGATGGAGGGATCGGTGATTTGGGTGGAAGGTGTCGCGCCGCGGTCAGGGCATGTGGGGTGTGGAAGGAGGAGAAGGATGAGGGTCGTGTGTGGATTACCTTCCTGGATAGACGAGGCCGAGCAGCGTGAAGGAGGTTCGCCGGCGAGGAGGTGGCCGATGTCTACTACACAACTTTATTCTTGTAGACACATGTTGGGCCTCCAAGCGCAGAGTTTTGCAGGACAGTAGCAATTTTCCCTCAAGTGGATAACCTAAGGTTTATCAATACGTGAGAGGTGTAGGATGAAGATGGTCTATCTAAAACGACCATGCAAACACATACAAGAAATCTCTTGTGTCCCCAACACACCCAATACAATGGAGAATTGTATAGGTGCACTAGTTCGGCGAAGAGATGGTGATAAAAATGTAATATGGATGGTAGAAATACATTTTTATAATCTGAATAAATAAAAACAACAAGGTAGCAAATAGTAAATGGGCACAAAAACGGTATTGCAATGCTTAAAAACAAGGCATGGGGTCCGTACTTTCGCTAGTGCAACCTCTCAACAATGCTAACATAGTTGGATCATATGATTATCCCTCAAAGTGTAACAAAGAATCACTCCCGAGTTCCTATTAGCGGAGAACAAAATATAGGAATTGTTTGTAGGGTACTGAACTACCTCAAAACTATTCTTTTCGTTCGATCTATTCAAGAGTCCGTACTAAAATAACACGAAGCTATTTTTTCGTTCGATGTATCCTAGAGTCCGTAATAAGATAACACCAAAGCAAGTTCATATTCATAATACTCAATCCACACAAAGAACTATAAAGAGACCCCAAAGTTTCTGTCAGAGAAAAGATAATAAAAACGTGCATCAACCCCTATGCATAGATTACCCCAATATCACTACGGGAATCCGCGAGTTGAATGCGATAACATATATCAAGTGAATCAATAAGATACCCTAATTGTCACCTCAAGTATTCATACCACAAGACATATATCATGTGTTCTCATCTCTGAATATTCAATCTGACAAGACAAAACTTCAAAGGGTAAAGACTCAATTCATCATAACAAGAGTATAGAGGGGAGAAACATCATATGATCCGACTATATTAACAAAGCCCATGATATAGATCACGAGAGAGAGAGAGAGATCAAACACATAGCTACTGGTACAAACCCTCAGCCCCGAGGGTGGACTACTCCCTCCTCATCGTGGTGGCCACCGGATGATGAAGATGGCCACCGGAGATGATTCCCCCCTCCGGCAGGGTCTAGATTTGTTTTCGGTGGCTACAGAACCTTATGGCGGTGAAACTTCTGATCTAGGTTAACCCCGAAGGGTTTCGGAATATTTGGGAATTTATAGTGCAAAGAGGGGGTGCGGGAGGCCACCGAGGTGGGCACAACCCACATGTGCGCGCCAGGGGGCCCTGGCGCGCCCTGGTGGGTTGTGCCCCCCTCGGGGCACCCCCAGGTGCAGCTCTGGCCCATTGGGTTCCTTCTGGTCCAAAAAATCTCCGTAAAGTTTCGCGGTGTTTGGACTCCGTTTGATATTGATTTCCTGCGATGTAAAAAACAAGGAAAAAACAGCAACTGGCACTGGGCACTGGGTCAATAGGTTAGTCCCATAAAATGATATAAAGTTGCTATAAAATGATTGTAAAACACCCAAGAATGATAAAATAACAGCATGAATACTTCATAAATTATAGATACGTTGGAGACGTATCAGCATCCCCAAGCTTAATTCCTACTCGTCCTCGAGTAGGTAAATGATAAAAGAAATAATTTATGAAGTGTGAATGCTAGAAAAGTGCATAAGTTTGATCAACGATAATTTCATTCACTTTTCCTAGCATCATAACAACAATTCTTTCTTATGAAACTTCTCATGTTATAGTAGTAACCAATTCACATGTTAAGGTTCAAACAATGAATTCTCTTGAAACCCAACAACCTATGTTCTTAGTCACCAAGCAGTTGCAATTCAATCTTATTCAACAGAGTTTAAGTTAGAGCTCCACATACTCAACCATCATATAGTCTTCTATGATTGCTAACACTCACCACATACACATGAGCAAAACGTTTCAACCGGACACATAGAAAGATAGGGGCTTATTGTTTTGCCTCCCAACGTATTCACCTCAAGGGTGATGTCAACAATAATAACTCATGTTACCCATATTCAAGTGGATATATGTGCCTAGATCTTTCCTCACCACATGATGTTTACCAAAAGAGAAAATAAAAAGGAATAGAGAGGAATACTTTGACTCTTTGCATAAAAGTAAATACTGAAAAGTAAAAGATAGGCCCTTCGCAGAGGGAAGTAGGGATTTGTAGAGGTGCCAGAGCTCAAAGAGAAAATTGAGAGATAAAAAAATATTTTGAGAGGCATACTTTACCCACCAACAAAAACGACTTAGAGCTTCCAACACTTTCCATGATAGATATATCATAGGCGGTTCCCAAATAGAAAATAAAGTTTATTCCTTTTTCCACCATACTTTCACTTTCCATGGCTAACCGTATCCACGGGTTCCCTCCATACCAACACTTTCCAAGGAATTTATTATTTGACAACATAAAGTAAATTCATTTTTCATTTCGGGACTGGGCATCCCTAATACCTTTGGCTTACTCTCGTGCAATGACAAGTGAATAAACACTCATCGTGAGAATAACACATCTAGCATGGAAAATATTGGCCACCCCTCACCGCCTCGCGAGTGGTACAAGCACACAAAAGAGAAATTTATTTTGAATATTAGAGATGGCACATACAAATTTGCTTAGAATGGCAAAAGAATCCCGCATATAGGTAGATATAGTGGACTCTTGAAAATAAGATTTGGGTTGGGTTTAAGGGTTTTTGGATGCACAAGTAGTATCTCTACTTGGTGCAGAATTTTTGGCTAGCAAAGATGGGGGGCAAGCACCACATGTTGAAGGATTTATGACAATATAACTTCTATGTGAATATGAACAAACATAAACCATTACGTTGTTTTCCTTGTCTAACATCAACAATTTTGCATATAATATTTTGATGGGGGCTCACAATCACAAAAGATTTCCATGATAGTGTATTTATATGTGAAAGTTCTCTTCCTTATATTAATTATTCGTGAATTGCTTGTGTGACCAATATTGTGATTGTCAAGCCTCAAAAGATTTCACTTTCTAAACCCAATGTGAACCTACCGCTAGGCATGATATGATTTCAACTTCATGACATTCAATTTATCCAACAATTTACTCATAGGATATAAGTGAAGCACAAGAGTAAATGACAAGCTACTCCAAAAAGATATAAGCGAAGATCAAATGAGTAGTTAAGTAAATAGATAGCTATGTGTGGACTCTCGCTTATTTAAAACTTTCAGATCTAAGTATTTTATTAAAAAAGCAAGAAAAACAAAAATAAAATGACATTCTAAGAATAGCACAACTCATGTGAAGAAGCAAAAAACTTAGGCTCAACCGATACAAACCGATAATTGTTGAAGAAGAAAGGTGGGATGCCTATTGGGGCATCCCCAAGCTTAGATGCTTGAGACTTCTTGAAATATTATCTTGGGATGCCTTGGGCATCCCCAAGCTTGAGCTTTTGTGTCTCCTTAATTCCTCTCATATCACGGTTTTCCTAAATCAGCTTCATCCACACAAAACTCAACAAGAACTCGTGAGATAAGTTAGTATAAACCAATGCAAAAACCTTATCATTCTCTACTGTAGCAAATCATTAAAATTATTATTCAACATTGAATACTAAATGCCTCTGCATATTTAATACTCCTATCCTCAAATAGAATCATTGAACAAGCAAACATATGCAAACAATGCAAACATAACAGCAATATGCCAAAACAGTATAGTCCGTAAAGAATGCAAGAGTATCAATACTTATTCAACTCCAAACATTATGAAAATTTACCACACTGTAGAAAGTTTATCAGAGCTCATTTTGCAAAAAGTTTCAACATTTTATCACATTCTGACTTTTCTAGGGAATTTTTTGCAACAGCGGTAAACTTTCTGTTTTCAAACAGCAGCAAGTATACTTGCAAAATAAGCATGGCAAAGGCTATCATTGCCACTTTTATGGAAATAAAAGATGCAAAACATTATTCTAATTAACAAAAAGCAAATCCTAACAAAATAAATTGATGCTCCAAGCAAAACACGTATCATGTGACGAATGAAAACATAGCTCCAAGTGAGGTTACCGATAATGTTGGAGACGGAAGAGGGGATGCCTTCCTGGGCATCCCCAAGATTAGTTGCTTGGATATTCCTTGAATATTTCCTTGGGGGTGCCTTGGGCATCCCCAAGCTTAGGTTCTTGTCACTCCTTATGCTCCTCATATCTATATCTCACCCAAAACATGAAAACTTCAATCACACAAAACTTAACGGAACTTTGTGAGATAGGTTAGTATGATAAAGAGCAAACCATTCCACTTTTGGTACTGCCAAAGACAAGATTCATAATTGTTCTCCCACAATTCCTACTGTATCATATCATTTCTACAATTTATATTGAGCAATATAAGCAATATTGAGCAACACAGGAAGGGTGAGGCTGATTGGATGGCCCCTCCCACCTCTCCTCCCATCGGCGTCCTAGGTTCTCCGGCGATCTCCCTCTCCAACCAGTAAATCTTGGTCCTTCTCCATGGATCATCTCCGGCGTCCTCTGATCTCTCTCCCTATACCCATCTCCCATGGGTCATCATGGAGGATCAACTCTGGATCTGGATTTTTCTAAAGGAATGGCTTTTGCAGAGGACGTTTTTAGATCTTGTGGGAAATGCATTCATCCCGTGGATGGCACGGGCCATTTTATTATGGTCGTGTTTTTTAGCAGGAACACTTTTCGTCTTGATGATGATTCGGTGGCGGCGGCTTTGGAATCTGCAATTGGAGGATCTGCAATTGGTTTGTCTATTCAACTCATTAAAGACAAGGTATTCTCATTTAGTGTCTCATGCAAACGTGTTGGCCTTCTTGTTCTTCAATTAAGATCTTTTGCATGCCCACAATTCAAATGTTTCTTCCATCTTTGGGGCAATGGTGGCCCTAATTGGAAACGTGAGTTTCTAATTTTGAAGAAGGAATGTGATGCTGAGTGGATCTTAATCAGTCCCTCTAAGAGGCATGCTTCTCTTGGTTTGATCGTGATGCACAAACCACCATCTAAGTCCGCTTTGCGTTCGGGTTCTGGATCAAAAAAGAAAATTTCGTTTGCAACGTTTCAATAATACAATGTTTGCAAGGGGTATATTTATCATGCCTCGCCTGGTATGGTTGATGATGTTGTTCATGCTGGGTATACTATTCTTCCTCATGAATGAGTAATTTTGTCTCCGCCGCCGGTGACTGATCTCCGATGGACGGCGGCCAAGCCACCCATCACTTTCGGAACAGTTAACGTTCCTCAGATTTCTTCGACAGGGTTTTCTGTGGCAGCGCAAACCACTCTCGATGTCAATCTGCATGTGCATGGGGATGAGCTAGTTGAACCAGCTCCGATTCTGGCCCAAGATGCTTCCCCGGCCCAATCAACAGACCCGGTGATTCCCATGGCCCAGGTTGTTTCCCCGGCCCTATCAAACATGGATTTGTCTGATATATCTCCACCTGGTTTTGGCAACAAGGCGAATATTGATTTCCAACCAACAGATTTATCTGGAGATTCTGCTAATTTAAATGAGTTTATTGATGACATGGTTTTTAATGTGTGGAAATGTCAGAATTCCTTATCCATGGATCATTTAACCAGAGCATGCACTAGCAGGGTCCGTTGTTGTAGATGCTTTCGGTTGGGGCACAGGGCAAAGGGTTGTTCGGATTCTACTCCTTCACCAACTTACAAGTGGGTCCCACGGATCAAATCGGGCGATTACAGCCCGTCAGCAGGTTTTTCTATGCTCGACGCCTCAATTCCCTCCATAGCTAGTCCCGCTAGGTCTCTGCCCAGTCCCGTCAAGCCTGCCACCGCATCTATTGCACCTCTACCTGCAGAGCCACCACCCATAACGCCTCAACCTCCCTCCTCGTCATCTGCATCGCCTCCTCCGTCTCATCCATCGCACACTACATCGCCGCCATACTGCGCCACTTCTGATCGGCGCCTCTCTTCTTCAGCACCGGCAATGGCGACCTTTGCGTTGGACCCCATGGAGTTTGTATCGCAAGGCTTCGACATCATCGACGGTGGTGAGCTGCGCCTGCCCCGTACCTTCTTCGCGCCTGCGGTGGCTCCAGATCGGCAGCATGAGGACTATGCCATCGCCATCGTCGAGCCAGCTCCTTTACACGAAGAAATCGCCATCTTTCGAAACATGGTCAGTAATTTTGTTGTCAATGATCTAGGAAGAGCAGTTCTGGATGCCCAACCTTGGATACAAGGAGTTGGGCTTTTTCGTTTCCATAGTGCCTTGGCTCGTCAAGCTCTTGTGGATCATCCACCTTTCAATCTGGGCAATGATAGATTTGTCAGGTTCATCTCGCATGATGAGGGAGTAAATTACAGAGCAACGCAGGGTTTTCACCGTGGATGGGTTATGTTGCTCGGTGTTCCACTGGATTATAGGCGCACACAGCACCTTGCGGACATAATTAGCACCTTTGGTAGATTTCATCATTGGCATCAAGATGATCCCATGCTTGTCCGCTCGCTCGCTTATGTGTCTTTCCCTGCGCCGACTTTGGTTCCTCGCTTTGTGACTTACAGAGAATATGCAGACTTTGGTGGTACTAGGATCTCTTGGTCTGCACCTGTGTACATCCTGTCAGCGGATTTTATAGACGCTCTACCAGCAGATGAAGACCCCATGCCCTTCAATGGCAATCCGCACCCCCTCCCTGGCAATTTACACTTTGAAAACCACAATTGGGTTATGCCAGAATTCCCTGAGTTGGGTTGGAATGATGTGCCACAGCCAGTCAATGAGCAGCAAAACAATGATGTGGTTCATGAAGATGTGCAGCATCAGGAAGTTCAGGAAATTCAGTCACAGTAGTCCATTGTTCTGCAACCTTCAAATGATTCAGTTAACAATGTTCACAATGCTGCTGAGGTAGCTCTCTTCCAGCCCCCAATGGGACCACAGCAACCTCCTCTTATGATTGGGCAAGTTCTCACCATTTATGGACCAATTTTGCCACCTGTGATGCAGTAGCAGCGTTCGTTTGAGAAGATGTTGCCATTTATATGGTCTTCAAACATTCCCCAGTTTGTTTTCAAGTCTGACATAGGTGCTATACTCAACAAGCATTCCTGTGAAGCTCTCTGCAGTTGCCCAGTTTCCACTCTTAAGCTCCTGCCTGCACCTGACTCCTCGATCAGCTTTGCTCCGGATGTGCCAAATGCTACTGTTAAAAGGCCAGTTGCTCGAGCTCTCTGCTTTGATGATCTGGATGACCCAGTTTCTGAAACCTTTGAATTTTCTGCTGTGCCTGAGGTATCTCTGAAGCAAGCAAGGAAGTCTAAAGCCTCAAGAATTATTGTTGATACTGAGGTTCGGCGCAGCGCACGTCTGAGTGCTCTCCGTGATGGCTACCGCAAAGTTTCTCCCAAGAAGTCTCACACTTTGAAGAAGCGCAAGGCCAGCAACTCCCAGTCTGAAAACAGTTCTTCTGTGCCACCACCAACTGCTATTGCAGATCTCCAACGCATTGGCGCTCGTCTCTGCATTGCACCTGAGAAGATCTCTATGGATAAGCTTGTTGCTGATCTGGCCAAGTCCAGCAGCAGCCGGGGTTCTGATGATTAGTTACTTCCTGCAGGGTTCTGGTCTATGGCGAACCGTAATCGCCATTTATCTTTCTTTTCTTGTTGAGAACTATGTTATGCTTGCCTGCTGTGTGGGTCGGTGTAGGTCATTGCGTGGCCTATTTACTATGCTTTTACTTTTGGTTTGTAATGAATTAGACAAGATTTAAGGAGTGGAAGGTGCTATGTTGGAATGTTCGTGGCCTCAATACTGAAGCACGCCAGCTTGCAGTTAGGCAGAAGATTGATGAAAGTGGTTGTTCTGTTGTCTGTCTTCAGGAAACTAAATGCATGAAAATGGATCAGCGATTCATTAGGAAGTTTTGCCCGAGGCGTTTTGATAATTTTGTTTACGTACCTTCGGCTGGTGCGTCGGCTGGGATGGTGGTCGTTTGGAATTCATCCTTTTTCATAGATTCTTTAATCGAGTCCAAATCCTATGGGATAATTGTGGAATTTAAATCCAAACATACCTCAGAAACTTGGTCTCTAGTCTCTGTTTATGGCCCGTGTCAAGGCCCTGCCCGTGATGAATTTTTTCAATGGTTATATAATCTTGATATTCGGTTTGGTCAGAATTGGCTGCTTTTGGGTGATTTCAACTTCATGAGATCCTTGGAGAACCACAATCTTCCAGGAGGTGATGTTAACGATATCTTCTTGTTTAATGAGATAATTGGTCATTTGGGACTTGTTGAGTTGCCAATCAAGGGGCATCAATATACTTGGTCGAATATGCAAACCTCACCTCTTCTAGAACAGATAGATTGGTTTTTCACTTCGGTTACTTGGACATCAGACCACCCCAACACAATGGTTTTTCCACTTGCACGCACTGCCTCCGACCATGTGCCGTGCGTGGTCTCGATTTCCACTTGTATCCCCAAGGCAAAGGTTTTCCGCTTTGAGAATTATTGGGTGGATTTGCCCGGGTTTGCTGACTGTGTTGCTGAAGTTTGGAATAGGCCAGTGGTAAAATCATCGATTGCATTAACAATTTCAGCTAAGTTTAAGTACCTCCGATATGCTCTCAAGAAATGGCATTTAAACCTGCCCACAGTCAAAGCTTTAATTGCTGATTGTAATAAAGTGATTATTTTCCTGGATAATCTAGAGGAAATTAGGCCTTTGAGTTGGCCGGAGTTCAATTTTTGTAGAATTGTTAAATTGCATCTTGAGGATATCTTACATTGGCAATTTATCTATTGGAAGCAGCGTTGCACGACCAGAAACATAAAAGTTGGAGAAGAGAATTCAAAAAAATTTCATGCCATGGCTACGGAAAGATTCCATAGGAATACTATCTCCTCGATCAAGTCTGCGGAGGGGGATGTGGTCACGGATCATCAACAGTTGGCGGGAATGTTCTGGGCTGATTTTAATCAGCGAATGGGCCAATCAAAAGGCATTTAGATGGGTTTTGATCTAGACACATTAATTACCCGAATTGATGGGCTAGAGGAGTTGTCTTTACCATTCACTGATTCTGAGGTGGATACGGTAATTAAGAATATGCCTACTGATCGTGCTCCCAGACCAGACGGCTTTACTGGGCTTTTCTTAAAGAAATGTTGGCCTGTTTTGAAGGAGGACTTTATGAAACTTGTGCAAGAATTCTATGAGGGAAAATGTAATTTGGAGTGTCTCAACACATCTCTTATCACCCTCATCCCGAAGAAGCTAAGCCCTGAATATGTTGGCGATTTTAGGCCCATATCTTTGACTAATAGTTGTTTAAAGTTCTTAACCAAGCTTTTGGCAAATCGTCTTCAGGGTGTGATCCTGAAATGTATCCACCGCAACCAATATGGGTTTCTACGGTGTCGATCCATACAGGACTGTCTGGCGTGGTGTTTTGAATACATTCACCAATGCAAAGCTTCCAAGAGGCCTATCATTCTTCTTAAACTTGACTTCACAAAGGCGTTTGACACCATTGAGTATGAACTGATTCTTAGGATTTTGAAATGTAAGGGATTTGATGATCCTTGGACAAGTTGGATTGACAGCGTTCTGTCCACAGGCTCCTCTTTGGTTCTTTTGAATGGAGTGCCTGGTAACCACTTTGTTTGTCGATCAGGTGTTCGCCAAGGTGATCCGCTATCTCCCTTACTCTTTGTGATCGCGGTAGACTTACTTCAGTCGGTTGTAAATGAGATGTGCTCCAGAAATATTCTCACCTTGCCAATCCCAACTACATCGATGGACTATCCGATCGTACAGTATGCTGACGATACACTCATCTTTCTTCCTGCTATTGATAGCCAGCTCATTGCATTCAAAGAAATGCTTGAAGTCTTTGCCAAATCAACCGGACTAAGGGTGAATTTCAGTAAGTCCTCTTTGATACCCATCAATATGACTGATGACGAGGGCATGCGTGTTGCTGCCTTGCTTGGATGTGATGTTGGTTCCATGCCATTCACTTACCTGGGCCTACCAATGGGTACTTCCCAGCCAACAATTTATGATCTGTTGCCTTTGGTGGATCGTATTGAGAGACGATTATCTGCATCCTCTTGTCTCTTGAATCAAGGAAGCCGCCTCCAACTATTACGGTCTATCCTTAGTTCTATGCCAATATATTTCTTGTGCACCCTTTCGCTACCAAAGGGTATCTTGAAGCAGATTGAGCGGATTATGCGGCAATGCTTGTGGAGAGGGAACACGGATACACCCCGGCAATCTTTGGCGGCTTGGGACTTGGTATGTCGTCCAAAATCTTTTGGTGGTCTGGGAGTTATGGACTTGAGCGTTCAAAACGATGCATTGCTCATCAAACATCTTTTTAAGTTCTTCAATAAGATGGACGTACCATGGGTATCTCTTATTTGGGACACTTATTACGCCTCTGCGCCCCCCCCCAAGTCACGCAAAACTGCGGTTCTTTCTGGTGGAGAGATGTTTTCAAGCTGTATGATAAGTATTGCAAGTTGGCAGTTCCACTAGTTTGATCGGGGGATACGGTGATTTTCTGGCTTGACCGTTGGCAACTTGGCACCAATACGGTTAGCATGCAACATCAGTTTCCGAGGCTCCACTCCTTTGTGATCGACGACACTCTATCAGTCAAGGATGTTCTGGAGCTACCAGACCCAACTGACAATCTCCATCTGCCACTGTCTGCTCAGGCCTTTGAGGAGTTTAATCAACTTCACGCGTTGCTTACTATGGTTAATCTTCAAGATGGGCAAAATGATGTCTGGAAATGGCCTTCCAAGTCTGGGGAATACCAGTCCAGGATTTATTACTTGTCATGCTTTTCGGACACAGTGGTTGATCCCATATTCAGGTGGATTTGGAAATGTTCTTGTACTCTGAAGTTCAAGGTTTTTGGGTGGATCCTTTTGATGGATTGCCTAAACACTAGAGACATGATGCAGCGGCGGCATTGGATTATCCAGGATGACACTTGTGTTCTATGTCACTTGGCATCACATGAGGACAGAACCCATCTCTTCTTCGCTTGCAATTTTAGCCAGCATATCTGGAACTACCTGGGTATTTCATGGAATCCTCAACCAAACCAGACCACTTATGACATGGCTTCTGATGCTAGGAGGGATTTTGTACATCCTTTTTTCTCTGAGATAGTGTTCACTGCCACTTGGAATATTTGGACACAAAGAAATGGGAAGATCTTCAGGAATGAATCACCTTCTTTCAGGGCATGGAGGAGGAATTTTTTGCATGACATTTCTCTTTTAGCACATAGAATCAAATGTAAATATAGGAATAGTCTAATCTCTTGGATAGCTTCCTTACCCTAATCATTTCTTTTGTAAGTATTACTCTCTCCTCGTCTCTCTTTACTTTGTAACTTTGTACACTTTGGCTCTGTGGTTTAATAAAAGACTGTGAGGCTGTTGCCTAGCAGTACATAGTCAAAAATATATAAGCATAGAAACTAGAAAACAAGCAAACTATGCATTGAAAACAGAATCTGTCAAAAACAGAACATTTTGTAGTAATCTATACTCAAACCATACTTCTGCTACTCCAAAATTTTAGAAAATTAGGAAAACCTGAGCAATTAGTATATTAATCTTCTTCAAAAATAGGCAACCCAAATGCACTCTTCTATTAAAAACTATAATTATTTTCGTGAGCGCAAAAGTTTCTGTTTTTCAGCAAGATCAAAGCAACTATCACCCAACAAGATCCTAGAGGCTTTACTTGGCACTTTATTGAAACAAAAGCAATAAAACATGATTCTACAGTAGCATAATCATGTGAACACACAAAAACAGTAGGTAAAAGTGTTGGGTTGTCTCCCAACAAGCGCTTTTCTTTTATGCCTTTTAAGCTAGGCATGATGATTTCAATGATGCTCGCATAAAAGATAAGAATTGAAACATGAAGAGAGCATCATGAAGCATATGACTAGCACATTTAGGTCTAACCAACTTCCTATGCATAGGGATTTTGTGAGCAAACAACTTACGGGAACAAGAATCAACTAGCATAGGAAGGCAAAACAAGTGCAACTTCAAAACAATCAACACATAGAGAAGAAACTTGATATTATTGAGATATGTAAGGGCATAAGTTCCTTTCTCATAATAATTTTCAGAGGCATCATGAATGAATTCAACAATATAACCATCACATACAGCACTCTTTTCATGATGCACAAGCATAGAAGATTTATCACTCTTTATGGCATAGATGTCATCATAATAATCATCATAGATAGCAACTTCATTGTCATAGTCAATTGAAACCTCTTCCAAGATAGTGGATGTATCACTAAATAAAGCCATGACCTCTCCAAATCTGCTTTCATCAATATTGTAATAAGATTCAACACCCTCCAAAATAGTGGGATCACTACTACCTAGAGTTGACACTCTTCCAAACCCACTTTCATCAATGTAATCATCATAAATAGGAGGCATGCTATCATCATAATAAATTTTCTTATTGAAAGTAGAAGGAATCAAAGGATCATATTCATTAAGAAAAGCATCCCCAAGATTAGGACAAGCATTATTTCCAACAAGTAAATCTTCAAACATATCATACTCATCAAACATAGCATCCCCAAGCTTGTGGTTTTGCATATCATCACAATCATTCTTATCAATAGCATGAATGGCACCAATAGTATAGCAAACATTATTATCATATTGTTTCAAGCAAGTGCTAAAAGTATTTTCAAGATCATAAGGGATATCATTTTCTTCCCAATCATAATCATCACAAGAAGCAATAGGCATAACAATATCATCATCAATATCATTGTCCTCCATCAACATATTTGATTCACTTTCATGAGGCACGATAGTGATGGGAGCAACATTATTTGGGGGAGATACCTTTTTACCTCTCTTCTTTCTTCTTTTCTTCTTCTTCACCACATCACGTGTGGGTTTATTTAATTTTTAAGCTTCCTATTGATGAGATTGATTGGATAGGAAGCTCCTCTTCGTTACCTGATTCATCATAATAAACACTAGGAGGGTTTTGGGAAACATTTTCCCTTTCATTAGTACTCTCTTCATAATCCATTTGTTTTCTTGACTTTAGATATTTGGCAATATAAGGATTCTCAATGCAATTTACCGCACAAAACATATGAATTTCTTATAGATTAAAATCAAGAAATCTCTTGGGATTTGGAAAACCCTTAGTTATACGTTTCATTTATTCATACCCCAAAAGAAGGCTAAGCTCTTTATGATGCTCAAGGGTAATCAAGTTATCACAATGTTTGGATACGATTTGATCATGAAATAAATTGCATTGGAGATTTAAATGACCACGTTCATTGCAAAGTTCACAAGGATGGCGAAAAAAATTACATCTTTCAGCACAAACATCTAGCCTCTCTTGCAACCTTTTTGTTTCTAAATATTTATGCTTCTTACAAAATCTATCTTCCCTTTTTGGTGTGCAAAGGCACTCCCAATTCATTCCACAAAAAGTGACATGCTTATAAGAAACATTTTTGTCATGACTTGTGCAATCATCATTGGCATTTTGGATATTCAAAGAATTCACACTAACAACATTGCAATCATGCTCATCATTCAAATATTTTGTGCCAAACATTTTATTCACTTCTTCCTCTAACAATTGAGCACAATTTTTCGAACCATCATTTTCAAGAAAGATATTATAAAAATGATCAATAATACGATGCAAGCTAAAAGATTCAATTGCAAAATCTAAAGATATACCTTCATGCACTCACCTCCCCAGCAACGGCGCCAGAAAAGAGCTTGATGTCTACTACACAACTTTATTCTTGTAGACACGTGTTGGGCCTCCAAGCGCAGAGTTTTGTAGGATAATAGCAATTTTCCCTCAAGTGGATGACCTAAGGTTTATCAATCCGTGAGAGGTGTAGGATGAAGATGAACTGGTACGCGTCGTTCCTAAACAAACGGTTTTTAACCCCTTTCCGTGATGGCATTTGGAACCGTCACCAAGTGAGTGTGGGCGATAGGGGGGTCCTTCCCACACGACCCAAAAACCGTCGGGGATATGCCCTCCTGGCACACACGCTCGGCAAAATGAGGTTGTGTGTGACCGGCAAGCACTCAAATACGGAAATACGTACAGTAGAGCTAAAAAATACAATTATACGGCGAAATTGTTTCCGGTCGCAAGTACATCCCACACAGTCAGTCCCTGCTAAACATTTCCGTTTGTATGTACATCCCACACAGTCGCTCCGAGGAAATCATTTCCGTTCACAGGTACATCACACACAATTTTTCCCGTTAAATCGTTTGCGTTGTTGAATGTTTCACACACGGTCTGTAGAAGAAACTGTGTGGCAAAGGCTGTCCATCACACATAGTTTTTATTTGGTAAACATTTGCACAAGGTGGCCTAACGCAAACAGTTTTCAAGAGAAAGTCGTGTGTGATTGTTCATTGATCCAACACGGTTTATTCCTAGAAACTATGTGGGTTGCCTGAGGACATCGCACACGGTATTTTTTCAACAACTGTTTGCAATAGCAAAACCCAATTAGCAGGCTAATTCGCCATTAGCAAGCTAATTGCCCTATTATTAATAATCCATTTATTAATCTAATCGACATTCATATTAAGCACATAATATATTTCATTTCCATATTAAGGAAGCAAGATTTTATAATTGAAATACATCAGAGTACAACATGATATAGCTTCAGCACTCAGCTACCCCATTACACAACTTCACGAGCACCAAGTTTCACATGCAACATGTAGAACATTTCAAAATTAGCATCATAGACAGTATATAGACAGATGCATCTCATCTAGAAAACAGCTGAAGCGGAAGGCGAATATTGAGCATTCATTCATGTTGAAGGTCTTTGCTACTTTAGGCTAGTGCATGTGGATGATTGACTGTCCGTCCTTCATCCTCTTCAGGAACACTTCAACGTTGAACCGTGGGTGTTGTATGAAAACCGTCCTCGCCTCCTGACCATAGAGGTGGGTTGAGAGGTAATCTTCAGTGAACTGCTTTGGAAAGGCCTGAAAATAAGAATGTGCATAAATATCTTCTCTATATTGGAAATGGGGCAAAGGAATTAAAAAAGGCAAGGTATAATAGTTAGTACCATCTTGTAGTGAAATAATCACTTCTTCATTGTACAGACAAAGATCTTGTTGTTTTTTGTCGCTAATTTCTTTATCCTAACAATCTTTCTGAGTTTCTTGATTTGATTGATATTCATGGACAACTCATTTCCCCATATGCAACAAGGGTCGAACAGTGGGTCAAAACCTCTGACAGCAGGACCTATGCAAGTCCAAATTGTTAAAAACCAAAATATTAGAATGGTTCCTGCAATTGCACAATAATGTGCTATTAGACAATGGACCATGCACGTGCTAACATCGATTGTAAACCTCAGTGCTTCCCATTGTTTCCCTGCAACACATATAAGGTAGTTAGTCATCAGATTAAGTATTTACTACAGCCAAATTCAATTTATTCCTCACATGGTATACAATAACAGAATGCACCCACAACTATTGAACATCCCATTGCAGAATTGAACCAGACAGTTAACTAAACACCACAACACAAATGAACCAAACGTTAACTGAGCACCACATTGCACAATGTCTAACCAAACCAAGCATGCTTGACAACTTGGAAATATAGAAATTGTATTCGTTTCTCATGTATTTTGTAAAGATAAATTCGATTTATTTCTCACATGGAAGACAATACAAAATTGCAGCCTGAAGAATTGAACATCACATTTGCAGAATTGAACCAAGCAGTTAACTGAAGACGATAACTAATTAACAAAATAGTTAATAAGTGAGCACCACACTGCACAACATATAGAACATATACACTAGAGTAACAGATTGCATGGTTAAATTAGATAGCACAATTCACTAGAATTTGTGAAGGAAAGGCAGGAGCAGCACACGCAACGGGTAAACCGAGCCTGCTTAACTGGCGTAGCTAGCAAATGGCAAGGTGCTCCTCCAAGATCCGGGGGTCGGCACGAATGGCAGCCATCACGACCTCATCCCCGCGTGCGGCCGCGATTTGCTTCTCCACTGCCAACTACTATTTGAGATCCTAGCTATACTGCATGCACCGTGGCTTAGGGCCGCGCTTATTTGGTGGAGGGGTCGGTGATTTGGGTGGAAGGTGTCGCGCCCGCGCCGGTGGTCGGGGCATGTGGGATGTGGAAGGAGGACAATGAGGTCGGGCATGGATTACCCGCCTAGATAGACGAGGCCGAGCAGCGTGAAGGAGGGTCGCCGATGAGGAGGCGGCGCTGCAAGCAAGGAGTGAAGGTTTTAACTTGGAAAAGAAGGCGGAAATAGGGGAAATGTGGCTTTTGGTAAGGGGAGGGGGCGGGGAGGTAGATATTTCTGCGGAAGCCCAAAATTTGGAATCGCTTCAGCGAAAAAACTGGCGCGCAAAGTGTCATCAGACACAGTCCCTTATTCAGAACTATGTACGATATGTGAACTTCACAAACGATTCAGTAGCTTAACCTGTGTGTGATGAGTTTGAACGTCAAAAATTTTGGTTCGAATTTCCATGGTTACAGTGGTCATCCACGTCATTGCATAATTTGGGTACACAAAGGAGCCTAACTTCTTAATCGAGCAAGTTCAGCAATTAAACAGAGCTAGCTAACCTAAATATTACTCTAACAAATTAAAGACTAGCGCTCTTAATTAAACAAAACAAAGAGTACTACTACGGCTAGTGCTCGTCGATCTTAGCGGCCGCCTCCATGTCCAGCTCGCGCCCGACGGGCTCCTTGGGAAGGGGCTCCATGGCATCCATCGCCCCATACTCGGCAAGCATCTCGCCATCCACGTCCACCATCTCTTTGGAAAAGACCGCCACGAGCTGGGCGTGGGCGGACGCGATCTGGGCTTGGACGAGCTCCGACGTCGCAAGGTATGCGGCGGAGGAATGGACGGCTGCTCGAACGCTCTCGGCGATTGCCAGCTATTCGGCTGTGGGTTGCCGACCGTTGTCGGAGAAGCTTCATTCGATTTGTGCAGTGACCGCCAGGAGCTGGGCGTGGGCGGCCTCGACATGGTCATGGGCGGCCTCCATTAGGGCTAAGGCCGCCGCTGCGGAACAAACAGCTGTTGTGCCGCTCTCGCCAGTTGTTGTCCCCGAGCCAGATGTTATTGCCGCCACCTGAGAAGCAACATCGGCCGTTTGGGCTGCCATGGCTGCCCGGCCGCAGATTGCGGCCGCGCTCATGCACCTTGTTAGCACGCGCATGGCGTCTGTGGCCGTGCTCTCGCCGGAGTGGGCCACCGAAGTTGCCCTGACGATGCGGGTCCACGTGCCCATCTTTCACCGGCGACGATTGAACAGTGAAATGATATTTCGGGAGCGAGCTGGTGTGCTTGAGACGCCGGCTATGGGCTGTAGCCAACGCACCTTCTCGTGTAAGCCATAGGCGTACTATACACCGACAGTGCTCCAGGATATTTTGTGCTACACCTCACACGGTTGGTGATAATAAATTGTGTGCGATCTACTTGATTTTTCATCTTGATTTGAATCACATAATGGGGTCACAACGGCAATGGATGGTGTTTGAATTGCTAGACCTTTTATCAGAAGTGAACATGCAACTATATGTGTGTCGTAAAAGAATTGGAATTATTCAGGGTTCGTTTGAACATTTTATACATTAAATTGGTTTTCTAGCCATTTCAGGTGCACAATTCTAAATTAAACTACATGCACATGCTCCGGTGCACCAACATGGGTTGTAAAATCATATATGTGTCCATGGGTTTATGCTTATCTCCCATGCAAGAAATGGAGATGAAATTCGAACACCACGGCATCGTGGCTCTCCGGCAAACATCGACATACTTGCTTTTGTAATTCTAATAAATCCAAAATTCTTCCGAAATTCCTGAAACTTGGCATGCTATCATGGAGCGGCATCAACATGTCATGGTAAAAATTTTGCCCCATTTGGGGTAGGTTTGGGTATAAGCTTCTCATAAACCAGAGCTTCTCACACAACAAGTGTAATGGTTTCGGTAGGGAACGTTTCACCTTTCTGGACGAAACGATATCCGTTGCCTCTTCTTGATTTCAAATTTTTTCCTAGTGTCAACATAGAACAACAGGAGAGTTGTGTCAATTTTTGGGATTTTTCGGGGTTCGCTTGGACATTTTTATACATTAACTGAGTTTTCTGTGCATTCATCTACATAATTCAAATTTGAACTACAGGCACATGCTCTAATTCACATAAATTAGTTGAAAATTCAAATATGTGTCCTTGGTTGCCTGCTTAGGTCCCATGAAAGAAATGGGAATGAATGTCAAACACCCAGCTACCGTCACTCGGCCGCAAACATTGAGATACCTGGTTTTTAGATTCTAGTAAATCCAAAACTCGTCTGAAATTCATGAAACTTGGCATGCTATCATGGAGCGGCATCAACATGCCATGGTAAAATTTTGTCCCATTTGGGGCAGGTTTGGGTATATGCTTCTCACAAAGCAGAGCTTCTCACAACAAGCATGATGGTTTGGGTGGGGAACGTCTCACTTTTGGGGACGAAACAATATCCATTGCCTCTTATTGCTTCCAAAAATTTTCTCATGTCAACGTAGAACAACAGGAGTGTTGTATCAATTTTTGTGATTTTTCGGGGTTCGTTTGGACATTTTATGCATTAACTGAGTTTTCAATGCATTTATGTGCATAATTCAAACTACATGCACATGCTCTAGTGCATATAAATTGGTTGGAAAATCAAATATGTGTCCTTAGTTGCATGCTTAGGTCTCATGCAAGAAATGGGAATGAATTTCAAACAATAGGGCACCGTTGATTGCCGACAATACATTGAGATGCCTGGTTTTTAAATTCTAGTAAATCCAAAACTCGTCTGAAATTCATGAAACTTGGCATGCTATCATGGAGCGGCATCAACATGTCATGGTAAAAATTTTGTCCCATTTGGGGCAGGTTTGGGTATATGCTTCTCACAAACCAGAGCTTCTCACAACAAGCATGATGGTTTCAGTATGGAACGTCCCACCTTTGGGGACGAAATGATATCCATTGCCTTTTATTGCTTCCAAAAAATTTCTCGTGTCAACATAGAACAATAGGAGTGTTGTGTCAATTTTTGTGATTTTTCGGGGTTCGTTTGGACATTTTTATGCATTAACTAAGTTTTCAATGCATTTATGTGCATAATTCAAATTTGAATTACATGCACATGCTCCAGTGCATATAAATTGGTTGAAAAATCAAATATGTGTCCTTGGGTGCATGCTTAGGTCCGATGCAATAAATGGGAATGAATTTCAAACACCAGGGCACTGTTGATTGCCGGCAAAACATTGAGATGCGTGGTTTTTAAATTCTAGTAAATCCAAAACTCGTCTAGAATTCATGAAACTTGGCATGCTTTCATGGAGCGGCATCAACATGTCATGGTAAAAAATTTGTCCCGTTTGGGGCAGGTCTGGGTGTATGCTTCTCACAAACCAGAGCTTCTCACAACAAGCACGATGGTTTCAGTAGGGAACGTCCCACCTTTGGGGACGAAACGATATCCATTGCCTCTTATTGCTTCCAAAAATTTTCTCGTGTCAACATAGAACAACAAGAGTGTTGTGTCAATTTTTGTGATTTTTTGGGGTTCGTTTGGACATTTTTATGCATTAACTGAGTTTTCATTTCATTTATGTGCATAATTCAAATTTGAACTACATGCACATGCTCTAGTGCATATAAATTGGTTGAATAATCAAGTCTGTGTCCTTGGGTGCATGCTTAGGTCCCATGCAAGAAATGGGAATGAATTTCAAACACCAGGGCACCGTTGATTTCCGGCTAAACATTGAGATGCCTGGTTTTTAAATTCTAGTAAATCCAAAACTCGTCTAAAATTCATGAAACTTGGCATGCTATCATGGAATCTCACCCAACATGATGTGGTATTTTTCGTGTCCATTTTGAGAGAAGGCGCACTCAAATAATGATAGCCAACAAAGGCATTTTGAAAAATAGCTGCCACTTTAATATCTCAAACATTTGTATAGTTCAAACCGTGTGTGTTCTGTTAACCATTCACGTCACGCCACGTGTCTTGGTTTTAATGGTTGTAGGAGGTGCCGTGCGGATAGCTGCTTGACCTTGACTGAACGGGAGGCGTGCAAGCGTAGTCCGGTGCGCAGGCTGACCGAGAGGAGTGCAAGCTATCCTCGAATGCACAGGCTCACGAGAAGCGTGCGAGCTATACGCTCCGCAGGCTCACTGGGAAGCGAGCCCTTTGACTTCCATGGCCGCCCGCCTTCCTCTCCATGCGCGCACCCCCCTCAGCAGCATGGGACGTTGCCGTCGAATGCTACCTCTCAGCGCCACCAGCTGCCGTCCTCCTGCCCCCCGCCCGTCGACCCCAGGACGACATGATGCAAAGTGAGAGCAAGATTTGTGCATCTCTTCAACGCAAACGGTTCTTTTGGATGACCCATGTGCAACCACTTACAAACAATTTGGTGCGATTTGCATCTATCATATTGGGTATGTTACCATTTGTCAAACTAGAAAGATTGACATTTGTTGATCTAGTAACATTGCCATTTGTCAACCTTGTAACACTGCGATTTGTCAAAATTTGAAGCTAAAAAGCACTAGCAGTATCTAATTTTTGCAACTAAAATTCAGTAATTAAGCATAGATTTCATTCATAAATTAAGCATTCGTTCATAATTTATATAAACAGTTCAACTCAACAGCTGAACTGACCAAACGTTTCTCCAATTATTGCCAACCACGTACTGAAATAGCTAGTTCAATATATGTACTAGCTAATTTTAAGTACATTGTACAGTTCCACCACATCTATAGTCAGATGAACTGAACAAAATAGCCCCTAAATACTACTACTACAGCGGAGGGGCTTTGTACTACTTCTGGCTGCCTCTCCTCTGTCGAGCACGCTCAGTAAGAGGCGGAGGAGGACGAGCCTATAGACGAGCTCGGCAACCGCAATACGGTGCCTGCCGTTGTTGTAGCTTCAGCGACGCTCACCTCGAACGCCCTCTGTTGCTCCAGATGACCCCTCTTGAACCGGTGGTTCTCCTCGTAGATCTCCTGATTCCTCGCCTCTAAGGTAGCGTGTGTCGCGGCCACGGTGGCAGTAAGGCTCCTTGCGTGCTCGACGAGGCGCTCCTCCTCCTCCTGCAGGAACTCGGTGTAGCGCGCAAGGTCGCTGACGCATGTGCGGGCATCCACCTCGCCTCCCGCCTTCGGGCGGCGGTGGCAGAGCGGGTGATGACCCCGGCGGTCGACGGTGCACTGGTGGCCACGGCGGACGATGAAGGGGTGGCGGCCACGACCACCACCTCCCGCCTTCGGGCCGTGGTGGCGGAGCGGGTGATGGCCACGGTGGCCGACAGTGGGGTGCCGACCACAATGGCCACCTCCCACCTTCGGGCCACGGCGGCGGAGCGGGCAATGCCCCTGGCTTTCGACGGTGGTGTGGCGGCAACGGCGGCCAGCAACAGCTGCCGACGGGCACCGGCGGTGGAGCATGTGGTGGGTGTTCCGCGCACACCCAACAGGGACGCCTCGCACACTACACTACACCGGGGACTGCACTGCCGCCGTGGTGTAGCCTCCTAGCTGGAGCTGTCCTCTAATGACGGCGGACTGGCCGAGCGACGACGATGGACCGGTGCCATTGGCGATTGTGGGAGAAGCAGACGAGATAAGCTACACGAAGGGAGCGGAAAATGCGACACGGGACTAGCCGGCCGTGAGGGTTTTTATAGCAAGCCGGTAAGCATTGGGATTTTGGGGGATTTCACCAAGTCGGGCGGGAAGCTTGCACGAGAACCTGCGAGGTTGCGCGGGAACGGGCTCACCGATGATTCATTGGCGCCACCGTTTGGCCAAAAGAACGCCCCCGCGTGCTGCGCAAGCTTGCGTTGTAAGCCGTCTGCGGCAGCGGGGTGACAAGACGTGCGAGAGGAGAACGAAAGGCCACATACACATACGGTTAATAAAATACGTTTGCGATTTAATTACCTACTATATCCCCATCATGGTTTATAAGTATGATTTAACTAATAAAATACGAATGCATGTCACCAAAGATTATATAGTTGGATTCGTATTTAAACATAGTTTCCAATTGTCTAATTTTTATAACACACATTAACATTTTTTTGTTAAATTTGAGGGCAAAGTATGGCACAGAATATAAAGGGGACTATAGACTAGACAGAGGTGGTAGCACACGACCGCTCTCTAAGCAGCGACGCAACTGTCGGCCGGCTTGTAGGCGACCATTTCCAGCATGTGCAACTACTCTATGCGTGTGGTTGCTTGCGGTTCAGGCGACCGCGGCGCTCTGCTCGCGTCCCACCGCGCGTGCTCTGCTCTCGCGTCTCTTCCGGTGCTCTTCCCTCGTCCCTCCACGCGCGCTGCCAGTGTTTGGGGCCGGCACACGATCACACACGTTCGTGTGCATGCGGTTGCGCCGGGCGCGGCGCGACGATGCAGTTACCCGACCCCCTTTTATTCCTGCGGCCATTTACCTTCATCTCTCGTCTCACACCACAAAATAAGCACACCCATGAGGACACATACAGAGAGGACATCCAACAGTTCCAATGGCGCTCCCCGTGGCTTCAATGGCGCTCTCGGCGGCCGACGACGACAACGGCGGGCAGTTCACAACGCAACACGTCGTGGACACCCATGTGAGGGGGAATGCTCTCTCGGTGGTGTACACGAACGATCTGGTGTCGGTGGAGAGCTCCATCGAAACTATGGAGCAGTACCTTGTCGAGGAGAAGTACCAAGTGGTCGGCATCGACCTCGAGTACACCATGGGTCATGCCGGGCACGATCAGAAGGTTGTCGTCGCCCAGTTGTGCGTGCGACATGACGTTCTCGTCTACCACTACCATCTGGCCGCAACGCCTTGCGAGTGTTTCTCTAGGTTTATCAATAGCTCCGACTACAGTTTCGCTGTGGTGGACACCACCAACGATCTAAAAGCGCTCAAGGTTTCGGTCTTGAAATGCCTGAATCTTGTCAACATCCAACGCCACTACAAGGTCTGGGGCAGCGATAAAAACAAACTGAACTACCTGGTTGACCTCGCCTCTGCCATCATCGACCCCTACTACATGAAGATGAAGAATGAGAGCAATAAGGATAGGAACGCCTAGCACAGTGTGTGGCATAAGAGACTGGATAAACAACATGTCAAGTACACGGCCATGGACGCGTACACAAGATACGAGATGTACAGGCGGACCATTGACATGAGGAACTATCTTCTTCCTGACCCAGACAAGGGATCGAGCCACATAGCAGTGGCGGGAGCGTCACAAGAAGTAGATGACGAGACAATCGTTTCTCCTACTTTAGAATGCATGCAATTGTTTATTGAGGTGTGTGCGTATGATCTATATAGTCACTTATGTAATTGTATGTTTATTTTAGTTATATATACATGTTATTTTACTGTAGACAGAGGAAATCTCATGGCTTATTAGCAGCAATCGTCTGTGTTATTATTGGTCTTCGCACACATTTCTGATTACGGACCCGTTTGCCGCGTATCACACACATCTTGTTCAGTTGAACCGTTTCCATTGTGTTGCCTAATCACACACAGTTCATCCTAGTGAACCATATGCTATATATCGCACATGCCTTCATCTGGCTGCCCGTTTCTTTTGTTCCTACTCATACCAAACAGTTAATTGAACTGAACCATATGCCCTGCATCACACATGCAACTTAAATCTGAACCGTGTTTGACGCATCCATCATCGCAAACGTTTTGCACCTTTTTGACGGTCTTTTTACACCCCCATTTGCGATTATGGAATCACACACAGTTTCGTCGAAGGGTCTCTGATCGTAGTGTCGCGTTTGGACCATCCTGCAGTAGTGATGGTCTCTCTCAGACGACCCTGCAACCAAATACAAGAAATCTCTTGTGTCCCCAACACACCAATACAATGGCAACTTGTATAGTTACACTAGTTCGACGAAGAGATGGTGATAAAAGTGCAATATGGATGGTAGAAATATATCTTTATAATCTAAATAAATAAAACCAACGAGGTAGAAAATAGTAAATAGGCACAAAAACGGTATTGCAATGCTTATAAGCAAGGCCTAGGGTCTGTACTTTCACTAGTGCAACCTCTTAATAATGCTAACATAGTTGGATCATATGATTATGCCTCAAAGTGTAACAAAGAATCACTCCCGAGTTCCTATTAGCAGGGAACAAAAGATAGGAATTGTTTGTAGGGTACTAAACCACCTCAAAACTATTCTTACCATTCGATCTATTCAAGAGTCGGTACTAAATAACACAAAGCTATTTTTTCGTTCGATCTATCCTAGAGTCCGTACTAAGATAACACCGAAGCAAGTTCATATTCATAATACTCAATCCACACAAAGAACTATAAAGAGACCCCCAAAGTTTTCGTCGTTGAAAAGATAATAAAACGTGCATCAACCCCTATGCATAGATTACCCTAATATCACCGTGGGAATCCGTGAGTTGAATGCCATAACATATATCAAGTGAATCAATAAGATACCCCAATTGTCACCTCAAGTACTCATACCGCAAGACATATATCATGTGTTCTCGTCTCTGAATATTCAATCCGACAAGACAAAACTTCAAAGGGTAAAGATTCAATTCATCACAATAAGAGTATAAAGGGGAGAAACATCATATGATCTGACTATATTAACAAAGCCCATGATATAGATCACGAGAAAGAGAGAGAGATCAAACACATAGCTACTGGTACAAACCCTCAGTCCCGAGGGTGGACTACTCCCTCCTCATCGTGGTGGCCGCTGGGATGATGGATATGGCCACCGGAGATGATTCCCCCCTCCGGCGGGGTACCGGAATGGGTCTAGATTGGTTTTCGGTGGCTACGTAGCCCTACGGCGGCAGAACTTCTGATCTAGGTTAACCTCGAAGGGTTTCGCAATATTTAGGAATTTATAGTGCAAAGAGGGGGTGCGGGAGGCCACCGAGGTGGGCACAACCCACCTGGGCGCGTCAGGGAGACCTAGGCGCCCTGGTGGGTTGTGCCCTCCTCGGGGCACCCCCGAGGTGCAGGTCTAGCCCATTGGGTTCCTTCTGGTCCAATAGAAAATCTCCGTAATGTTTCGCGGTGTTTGGACTCTGTTTGGTACTGATTTTCTGCTATGTAAAAACAAGAAAAAAATAGCAACTGGCACTGGGTCAATAGGTTAGTCCCAAAAAATGATATAAAGTTGCTATAAAATGATTGTAAAACACCCAAGAATGATAAAATAACAACATTAATACTTCATAAATTATAGATACGTTGGAGACGTATCAGCGGCGCTACAAGCAAGGAGTGAAGGTTTCAACTTGGAAAGAAAGGCGGAAACAGGGGAAATGTGGCTTTTGGTAAGGGGAGGGGCGGGGAGGTAGTTATTTCTGCGGAAGCCGAAAATTTAGAAGCGCTTCAGCGAAAAAACTGGCGCGCAAAATGTCATCAGATGCGGTCGCTTATTCGAAACTGTGTATGATGTGTGAGCATCACAAACGATTCAGATAGCTTAACCCGTGTGTGATGACTTTGAACGTCAAAAATTTTGGTTCGATTTTCCCTGATTACAATGGTCATCCACGTCATTGCATAATTTGGGTACACAAAGGAGACTACAGCACACCCACACTTCTTAATCGAGCAAGTTCAGTAATTAAACAGAGCTAGCTGACCTAAACATTACTCTAAAAAATTAAAGACCGGCGCTCTTAATTAAACAAAACAAAGAATAATACTATGACTGGTGCTCGTCGATCTCCGCCGCCGCCTCCATGTCCAGCTCGGGCCCGACGGTCTCCTAGGGAAGGCGCTCCATGGCATCCATCGCACCATACTCGGCAAGCATCTCGCCATCCGCATCCGCCATCTCTTTGGAAAAGGCCGCCACGAGATGGGTGTGGGCGGCCGCGATCTGGGCTAGGACGGGCTCCGTCGTCGCAAGGTATGCGGCGGAGGAACGGACGGCTGCTCAAACGCTCTCGGCGATTGCCAACTCTTCGGTCGTGGGTTGCCGACCGTTGTCGGAGAAGCTTCATTCGATTTGTGCGGTGACCGCCACGAGCTGGGCATGGGCGGCCTCGACATGGTCGTGGGCGGCCTCCATCAGGGCTAAGGCCGCCGCTGCGAAACGGACAACGTTTGTGCCGCTCTCGCCAGTTGCTATCCCCGAGGCAGATGTTGCTGCCGCCACCTGAGAAGCAACAGCGGCCGTTTGGGCTGCCTTGGCCGCCCAGTCGCAGATTGCGGCTGTGCTCATGCACCTTGTTAGCACGCGCATGGCGGCTGCGGACGCGCTCTTGATACGTCTCCAACGCATCTATATTTTTTTATTGTTACATGCTATTATATTATCTATTTTGGATGTTTATGGGCTTTATTAAACACTTGTATATTACTTTTGGGACTAACCTATTAACCCAGAGCCGAGTACCAGTTTCTGTTTTTCCCTTGTTTCAGTGTTTCGTAGAAAAGGAATATCAAACAGAGTCCAAACGGAATGAAACCTTCGAGAGCGTGATTTTTGGAACGAACGTGATCTAGGAGACCTGGAGTTGAAGTCAAGGAAGCTTCGAGGTGGCCACGAGGCAGGGAGGCGCGCTTGCCCCCTGGGTGCCCCCCACCCTTGTGGGCCCCCCGTGGCTCCCCTGACCGACTTCTTTCGCCTATATATATATCCATATACCCTAAAAACATCGGAGAGCACAATAGATCGGGAGTTCCGCCGCCGCAAGCCTCTGTTGCCACCTAAAACCAATCTAGACCCGTTCTGGCACCCTGCCGGAGGGGGGGAATCCCTCTCCGGTGGCCATCTTCATCATCCCGGTGCTCTCCATGACGAGGAGGGAGTAGTCCACCCTCGGGGCTAAGGGTATGTACCAGTAGCTATGTGTTTGATCTCTCTCTCTCTCTCGTGTTCTTGAGTCGGCACGATCTTGATGTATCGCGAGCTTTGCTATTATATTCAGATCTTATGATGTTTCTCCCCCTCTACTCTCTTGTGATGGATTGAGTTTTCCCTTTGAAGTTATCTTATCGGATTGAGTCTTTAAGGATTTCAGAACACTTGATGTATGGCTTGCACGTGCTTATCTGTGGTGACAATGGGATATCATGCGATCCACTTGATGTATGTTTTGGTGATCAACTTGCGAGTTCCGTGACTTCGTGAACTTATGCATAGGGGTTGGCACACGTTTTCATCTTGACTCTCCGGTAGAAACTTTGGGGCACTCTTTGAAGTTCTTTGTGTTGGTTGAATAGATGAATCTGAGATTGTGTGATGCATATCGTATAATCATACCCATAGATACTTGAGGTGACATTGGAGTATCTAGGTGACATTAGGGTTTTGTCGATTTGTGTCTTAAGGTGTTATTCTAGTACGAACTCTAGGATAGATTGAGCGGAAAGAATAGCTTCATGTTATTTTACTATGGACTCTTGAATAGATCGATCAGAAAGGATAACTTTGAGGTGGTTTCGTACCCTACCATAATCTCTTCGTTTGTTCTCCGCTATTAGTGACTTTGGAGTGACTCTTTGTTGCATGTTGAGGGATAGTTATATGATCCAATTATCTTATTAATGTTGAGAGAACTTGCACTAGTGAAAGTATGAATCCTAGGCCTTGTTTCCTAGCATTGCAATACCGTTTACGCTCACTTTTACCACTTGTTACCTTGCTGTTTTTATACTTTTAGATTACAAAAACCTATATCTACCATCCATATTGCACTTGTATCACCATCTCTTCGCCGAACTAGTGCACCTATACAATTTACCATTGTATTGGGTGTGTTGGGGACACAAGAGACTCTTTGTTATTTGGTTGCAGGGTTGCTTGAGAGAGACCATCTTCATCCTACGCCTCCCACGGATTGATAAATCTTAGGTCATTCACTTGAGGGAAATTTGCTACTGTCCTACAAACCTGTGCACTTGGAGGCCCAACAACGTCTACAAGAAGAAGGTTGTGTAGTAGACATCAAGCTCTTTTCTAGCGCCGTTGCCAGGGAGGTTAGCGCTTGAAGGTATATCTTTAGATCTTGCAATCAAATCTTTTTGTTTCTTGTTTTAGCACTAGTTTAGTTTATAAAAGAAAACTACAAAAAATGGAATTGAGTTTGCCTCATACGCTTCATCTTTTTAATATCTTTCATGAGAATGATGGAAAAGAAAATTATGCTCAAATGCTAGAAGAAGAAGTCTATAGAATGTTTGGCATGAAATCTTTGAATGATGAGCATGATTGCAATGTTGTTAGTATGAATTCCTTGAATATCCATGATGCTAATGATATGCAAAGCCACAAGCTTGGGGATGCTATGTTTGATGAAGATGATATTTTTTGTCCCCCAAGTTTTGATGAGAAAATTTATTATGATGAAAGCATGCCTCCTGTTTATGATGATTATAATTATAAAAGTGGATTTGGAGAGGTGATGTCTACTACACAACCTTCTTCTTGTAGACGTTGTTGGGCCTCCAAGTGCAGAGGTTTGTAGGACAATAGCAAATTTCCCTCAAGTGGATGACCTAAGGTTTATCAATCCGTGGAAGGCGTAGGATGAAGATGGTCTCTCTCAAACAACCCTGCAACCAAATAACAAAGAGTCTCTTGTGTCCCCAACACACCCAATACAATGGTAAATTGTATAGGTGCACTAGTTCGGCGAAGAGATGGTGATACAAGTGCAATATGGATGGTAGATATAGGTTTTTGTAATCTGAAAATATAAAAACAGCAAGGTAACTAATGATAAAAGTGAGTGTAAACGGTATTGCAATGCTAGGAAACAAGGCCTAGGGTTCATACTTTCACTAGTGCAAGTTCTCTCAACAATAATAACATAATTGGATCATATAAATATCCCTCAACATGCAACAGAGAGTCACTCCAAAGTCACTAATAGCGGAGAACAAATGAAGAGATTATGGTAGGGACGTAGGGTACGAAACCACCTCAAAGTTATCCTTTCTGATCGATCTATTCAAGAGTCCGTAGTAAAATAACATGAAGCTATTCTTTCCATTCAATCTATCCTAGACTTCATACTAGAATAACACCAAATCAACCAAAACCCTAATGTCACCTAGATACTCCAATGTCACCTCAAGTATCCGTGGGTATGATTATACTATATGCATCACACAATCTCAGATTCATCCATTCAAACCAACACAAAGTACTTCAAAGAGTGCCCCAAAGATTCTACCGGAGAGTCAAGACGAAAACGTGTGCCAACCCCTATGCATAGGTTCATGGGCGGAACCAGCAAGTTGATCACCAAAACATACATCAAGTGGATCAATAGAATACCCCATTGTCACCACGGGTATCCCACGCAAGCCATACATCAAGTGTTCTCAAATCCTTAAAGACTCAATCCGATAAGATAACTTCAAAGGGAAAACTCAATCCACTACAAGAGAGTAGAGGGGGAGAAACAACATAAGATCCAACTATAATAGCAAAGCTCGCGATACATCAAGATCGTACCACCTCAAGAACACGAGAGAGAGAGGGCGAGAGAGAGAGAGATCAAACACATAGCTACTGGTACATACCCTCAGCCCCGAGGGAGAACTACTCCCTCCTCGTCATGGAGAGCACCGGGATGATGAAGATGGCCACCGGAGAGGGATTCCCCTCCAGCAGGGTGTCGGAACGGGTCTAGATTGGTTTTCGGTGGCTGCGGAGGCTTCTGGCGGTAGAACTCCTGATCTATTATGCTCCCCGAAGTTTTTAGGGTATATGGGTGTATATATATAGGAGGAAGAAGTACGTCGGTGGATCTTCGGGCTGTCCACGAGGCAGGGGGGCGCGCCCAAGGGGGGTGGGCGCGCCCCCCACCCTCGTGGGCAGCCCGGGACTCTCCTGGTCCATCTCCGATATGCCGTGGGCTTCTTCTGGTCCAAAAATAAGTTCCGTGAAGTTTCAGGTCAATTGGACTCCGTTTGATTTTCCTTTTCTGTGATACTCTAAAACAAGGAAAAACAAAAACTGACACTGGGCTCTAGGTTAATAGGTTAATCCCAAAAATAATATAAAAGTTCATAATAAAGCCAATAAACATCCAAAATAGATAATATAATAGCATGGAACAATCAAAAATTATAGATACGTTGGAGACGTATCAAGAGGTCATGACTTTATTTAGTAATGATTCCACTACCTTGGAAGAGGTTTCAATCGATTATGATGAGAACAAAGTTGCTACTTATGATAATTATTGTGATGATACATATGCTATAAAAAGTAGTGATGATTATATTTATGAAACTTGTCATGATTTTGATTACCCTTTTTCTAAACCTTACTCTTTTAATGTGGAAACAATTTATAGTATTCAAGTATCTTATGATACTCCCACTATTCTGAATGAGAAGAATTTTGCTTATGTGGACAGTAGTAAATTTTCTATGCTTGTAGATCATGAAAAGAATGCTCTATGTGATGGTTATATTGTTGAATTAATTCATTATGCTACTGAAAATTATTATGAGGGGGGAATATATGCTTGTAGGAATTGCAATAATATCAAGTTTCCTCTCTATGTGCTTAAAATTTTGAAGTTATGCTTGTTTTACCTTCCTATGCAAGTTGATTCTTGTTCCCACAAGTTGTTTTCTCACAAAATCCCTATGCATAGGAAGTGGGTTAGACTTAAATGTGCTAGTCATATTCTTATTTATGCTCTCTTTATGTTTCAATTCTTATCTTTTATGTGAGCATCATTGAAATCATCATGCCTAGCTAGGGGCGTTAAACGTTAGCACTTGTTGGGAGGCAACCCAATTTTATTCTTGTTCCTTGCTTCTCCTATTTAGTAATAAATAATTCATCTAGCCTCTGGTTAGAAGTGGTTTTATGTTTTAATTAGTGTTTGTGTCAAGTAAAGCCTTTGGGATCTTCTTGGGTGATTGTTATTTGATCTTGCTGTAAAAAACAGAAAGTATGCGCTCACGAGAATAATTTTCATTTTTTACCAGAGAGTGATAAAATACCAATTCCACTTGCAGTAGATTACTAAACAAAGTTTCTAGGACTTCCTAATTTCTCAGGATTTTTGGAGTTACATAAGTATTCGGAACCCACAGATTACTGTAGCCTATTCTGTTTTTGACAGATTCTGTTTTCTATGTGTTGTTTGCTTATTTTGATGAATCTATGAGTAGTATCGGAGGGTATGAACTATAGAGAAGTTGTAATACAGTAGATATTACACCAATAGAATGTGTTCACAACAGTACCTAAGTGGTGATTTATTTTGTTATAGTAACGGAGCTTACGAGTTTTCTGTTAAGTTTTGTGTTGTGAAGTTTTCAAGTTTTGGGTAAAGATTCGATGGACTATGGAATAAGGAGTGGAAAGAGCCTAAGCTTGGGGATGCCCAAGGCACCCCAAGGTAATATTCAAGGACAACCAAGAGCCTAAGCTTGGGGATGCCCCGGAAGGCATCCCCTCTTTCGTCTTCGTTCATCGGTAACTTTACTTGGAGCTATATTTTTATTCACCACATGATATGTGTTTTGCTTGGAGCGTTAATTTTTTTTGTTAATATTTGCTTGCTGTTATTTAGAACAATGTTTTTCATCTTTTATTTCAGTAAAAGTGGCATTGATAGCCTTTACTATGCCTATTTTACAAATCCACATGTTGCTGTTTGAAAACAGAAAGTTTACCGCTGTTGCAAAAATTACCTAGAAAAGTCAGAGTGTGATAAAATTTTGAAACCTTTTGCATAATAAGCTTTGATAAATTTACTACATTGAAAATTTTCTTTCATAATTTTTGGAGGTCGGGAAGTATGTATCTCGCTGCACTCTTTACAGACTGTCCTGTTTAGGCAGATTGCTGTTATGTTTGCATTGTTTGCATATGTTTGCTTCTTTAATGATTCTATTTGAGGATAGGACTATTAAATATGCAGAGGCATTTAGTATGCAATGTTGAATAATAATTTTAGTGATTTTCTACAGTAGAGTATGATAAGATTTTTGTATTGGTTTATACTAACTTATCTTACGAGTCATTGTTGAGTTTTGTGTGGATGAAGCTTTTGAGATTTAGGGAGACCGTGATATGAGAAGAATTAAGGAGACACAAAAGCTCAAGCTTGGGGATGCCCAATGCATCCCAAGATAATATTTTAATAAGTCTCAAGCGTCTAAGTTTGGGGATGCCCCGGTTGGCATCCCACCTTTCTTCTTCAACAACTATCGGTTAGTTTCGGTTGATCCGAAGTTTTTGCTTATTCACATGATGTTTTCCATTATTAAAATGTTATTTTACTTTGTTTTGATTGCTGTTTGAATAAAATATCAAGATCTGAAATTATTAAATGGGATAGTCTTCACAATAGTTGCATAATTATTCAACTACTCACTGATCTTCACTTATATCTTTTGGAGTAGTTTTCATTTGCTCTAGTGCTTCACTTATATCTTCTAGAGCATGGTGGTGGTTTTATTCTATAGAAATAATTTATCTCTCATGCTTCACTTATATTATTTTGAGAGTCCTTTAGAACACCATGGTAATTTTCTTTTGATATAATAAAAAACTTTTGTATAAGTGCATTGAATACTAAGAGAAGTTTGATACTTGATGATTGTTTTGAGATATGGAGATAGTGATATTAAAGTTGTGCTAGTTGAGTAGTTGTGAATTTGAGGAATACTTGTGTTGAAGTTTGCATGTCCCGTAGCATGCACATATGGTAAACGTTGTGTAACAAATTTGAAACATGAGGTGTTATTTGATTGTCTTCCTTATGAGTGGCGGTCGGGGATGAGCGATGGTCTTTTCCTATCAATCTATCCCCCTATGAGCATGCGCGTAATGCTTGGTTTTTGATGACTTGTAGATTTTTGCAAGAAGTATGTGAGTTCTTTATGACTAATGTTGAGTCCATGGATTATACGCACTCTCACCCTTCCATCATTGCTAGCCTCTTCGGTACCGTGCATTGCCCTTTCTCACCTTGAGAGTTGGTGCAAACTTCGCCGGTGCATCCAAACCCCGTGATATGATACGCTCTATCACACATAAACTATGACGCCCCCGACTCGATCGTACACTAATCATACATGTAAACATGTACGATCAAGATCAGGGACTCACGGGAAGATATCACAACACAACTCTACAAATAAAAAAAGTCATACAAACATCATATTACAAGCCAGGGGCCTCGAGGTCTCGAATACAAGAGCTCGATCATAGACGAGTCAGCGGAAGCAACAATATCTGAGTACAGACATAAGTTAAACAAGTTTGCCTTAAGAAGGCTAGCACAAACTGGAATACAAATCGAAAGAGGCGCAAGCCTCCTGCCTGGGATCCTCCTAAACTACTCCTAGTCGTCGTTAGCAGGCTGCACGTAGTAGTAGGCACCTCCCGAGTAGTAATAGTCATCGTCGACGGTGGCGTCTGGCTCCTGGGCTCCAACGTCTAGTCGCAGCAATCAGGTATAGAAAGGGGGAAAAGAGGGAGCAAAGCAACCGTGAGTACTCATCCAAAGTACTCGCAAGCAAGGAGCTACACTACATATGTATGCATTGGTATCAAATGGAATGAGGGTATCATATGTGGACTGAACTGCAGAATGCCGGAATAAGAGGGGAATAGCTAGTCCTATCAAAGACTACGCTTCTGGTAACCTCCATCTTGCAGCAGGAGAAGAGAGTAGATGGTAAGTTCACCAAGTAGCATCACATAGCATAATCCTAACCGATGATCCTCTCCCCGTCGCCCTGTGAGAGAGCGACCACCGGTTGTATCTGGCACTTGGAAGGGTGAGTTTTATTAAGTATCTTGTTCTAGTTGTCATAAGGTCAAGGTACAACTCCAAGTCGTCCTGTTATCGAAGATCACGGCTATTCGAATAGATTAACTTCCCTGCAGGGCTGCACCACATAACCCAACACGCTCGATCCCATTTGGCCGGACACACTTTCCTGGGTCATGCCTGGCCTCGGAAGATCAACACGTCGCAGCCCTACCTAGGCACAACAGAGAGGTCAGCACGCCGGTCTAAATCCTATGGCACAGGGGTCTGGGCCCATTGCCCATTGCACACCTGCACGTTGCGAGGGCGGCCGAAAGCAGACCTAGCCTAGCAGGTGTTCCAGTCCAATCCGGCGCGCGCTGCTCAGTCGCTGACGTCACGAAGGCTTCGGCTGATACCACGACGTCGAGTGCCCATAACTGTCCCCACGTAGATGGTTAGTGTGTATAGGCCAGTAGCCAGACTCAAATCAAATACCAAGATCTCGTTAAGCGTGTTATTATGAAATGACCGCGAACGCCGACCAGGGCTAGGCCCACCTCTCTCCTAGGTGGTCACAACCTGCCCTATCGCTTCGCCAAAAAGATCCACACAAAGGGCACTCGGGAAAGTATGTCCTCCCAGCCCCCAATCCACGAATCAACCGCGGGTACTCCTCGAGCCAACCTGACTTTAGTCACCACATGTATCATGTATAAAGTATATAGTATATACCCGTGATCACCTCCCGAGTGATCACGACCCGATAGTATAGCATGGCAGACGGACAAGAATGTAGGGCCACTGATGATAAACTAGCATCCTATACTAAGCATTAGGATTGCAGATAAAGGTAACAACAGTAGTAGTAAGGACAAGCTATGCATCAGGATAGGATTATCGGAAAGCAGTAACATGCTACACTACTCTAATGCAAGCAGTATAGAGAAGAGTAGGCGATATCTGGTGATCAGGGGGGGCTTGCCTGGTTGCTCTGGCAAGAAGGAGGGGTCGTCAACACCGTAGTCGTACTGGGTAGCAGCGGCGTCGGTCTCTGTGTCTAGCGAGAGAAGAGGGGGAAGAAACAATAAATATATTGCAAACAAATGCATGACGATGCATGACATGACAAGTAGCGGTTCTAGGGGTGCCCTAACGCGGTAAGAGGTGGTACCGGTGAAGGGGGGAAACATCCGGGAAAATATCCCCAGTGTTTCGCGTTTTCGAACAGATGAACCGGAAGGGGAAAGTTGCGTGTTCGCTATGCTAGGGATGCGTGGCGGATGAACGGGCTGCGTATTCGGATTCGTCTCGTCGTTCTGAGCAACTTTCATGTACACACATTTTCCTTTCGAGCTACGGTTTATTTTATATTAATTTTTAAAGTTTTAATCATTTTCTGGAATTATTTATATCTCGAAAATAAACAAGAAAAAGGCTATGGGTACCCAGAAGTGTACCCAGCCAGTGTATGGCAGTGCGGGCCAATTGACTGGGTCAACAGCCCAGTCATCATTGACTGGTCAAAGTGAACAGTGGTGGTGGGTCCTTGCTGTCATTGAGTTAGCTTCCATTAGAGTTTAACTAAACATTTTAATTAATATTAAGTTAATTAAGCAAACTTAATTAGGTTAATTATTTAATTAGTATATATATATATATATAATTTTCATTTTTTCGTTTAACAGGGGGCTGGGCCCCACCTGTAAGTGGCTCAGGCCACCTCCCTCCTGTGCACGAACACGCACAGGGGAGGGGCAGGGGCGTGGTGGCCGAACCTGGCCCCGGCAAGGCCATGGTCGAGGCCAGCAGTGGGGTATGAGGAGCAGGGAAAAGGTTGTGGTCAGACGCGACCAGCGGCCAGCATGGCAGAGCAGGCTCGGCGGTGCAGTGGCAGGGCATCGGCCGCGGGGTGGAGCGCGAGGCGGGCAGCAACGGCGCGGGCATGCGATGCAGGCAGCAGGGGAGGCTACGGCGGTGCGGGGCACGGCAGGTGTGAGCACTCCGGGCGAGTGCGGCTTGGCGTGGCTGCGGCGCGCGCAACGGCACGCCGGGCGGGGCGTGGCCGCGGTGAGCGCGGTCGCCGCGCGTAAGGTGCGGTGGTCAAGGGCGTGCGTCGGCGCGGTGGTCGGATCGATGACGGAGTGCAGGGGGGGCGGGAGGCCGGTGGCCTCACCAGCGTTGAAGAGAAGCGGGGCGGCGAGACTCGATGGCGCTGGTGGGGAAGAGGATGACGAGGCGTCCGGCGAGGTGGAGGTAGACGAGGGGGTGGCTCCGGCGACCGGGGACGGCGATGACGTCGTGGCGTCGGCGGGGTCGTGCCCGATCCAGAACGAGCAGAGAAGAAGACCAACAGCGCAGTGGTTGCCTCGCCGATGAGCGGCAGCTGCTTCCCGCCTGAGGAGCACCGGAGAGCCGCGAGGGAGCACTAGAGAGGAGAGGTTGCGAGGGGGGGTTCGAGCACGAGGGCCCTCGTCGTTGAGTGTGTGGCGACGCGCGTGGGAGACGTGGGTGAGTGGGGGGGTCGGTTAGGTCAAGGGGTGAGGGGATAGGATAGGGGGGGGGGGGCGTGACCAGTTGAGCCGGCAAGGCGGCCTGGTGGGCCGAATCCCAGTGGGGTGGGGGGTTCTCATTTCTTTTGTATTTTGTTTTATTTTTTATTTTTATTCTTTTCCTTTATCTATTTTCTTTTACTGTTTTAGCTCAAGTTCCTCTCTCATTTTATTAATATAAACTATAAAAATAGTCCCTAATTTAGTGTTAATAAATAGGCTAGTGTCACATAAGTTTGGGCAACTAAATAAAATATTCTAATATTTTAGTTATTGCTAAAGGCATTTAACTAATTGTTTTGTTACTGTTTTATCCATCTTAGATTATTTAAACATTTTATGAAAGTGGGTTTTTCTTCATCACAATTATGTATGAATTAATTGGCACAACCCGAACATTTTAGTTTTAAAGATTCAAAACTTTTGTTGTTTGCCTTGATTTTGAATTTGAATTTTGAACCGGTTTTTGAGCTAACCCGAGATTAACTACAGTGTCAGAGGCAGCATGGCATCATTAGTAGAGGGTTACTGTAGCTCAATTATCCGGGCGTCACAATTCTCCTCCACTAAAAGAAATCTCGTCCCGAGATTTAAGAGGTGGAATAAGGGGAAAGGTCTGGTTACGAAATCCTAACGTATATTCTCGGTCTTGCTTGCTCTTCTTGAAGTGGTCGATCCATAGCGCTGATGTCTTCATTTCTCTGCTTCAGATCATCATGATGAAGTTGTCGTCCCTCCTTCAGGATCTTCACCTACTTACGAAAGGGTAGGAAGGGAAAACTCTATAAGGACGGATTCTAACAGGATTGAGCATCAGACGGTTAACTCAGGGGAAGAAGCATAAGTATCTCTCGAATTGAAACTTAAGAAAATATCGAGAGTAAAGTAAGGAGGTACCCTAAGAAGTTTCAAGGGGGTAGGTAATCGTTCGATGCCGGAAACAACATGTGAAAGGGGTTCAAAGCAACGGGAATAAGTATTATGTCTGGTACCAGGATTGATGATCTCTCGGAGGGTGGCTCATGAATTACGTACGAGGTCACGCGTGAGGAATAACTTTGGAAACCGGGGGTGTACAAGAGAGTTAGGTTTCGATCCTGTGGAACTGTGGGTTATTGGCCCACCATGTAGGTTAAAAGTAGGAAGGGCGGTGACATCTTGCACGATCATGTAAGCAAGGCATGTCAGAGGATAGCCTGTCAGTTATGTCGGCAACAACATCGGTACCAAGGGAGAGGGACGAAGAGAACCATTTTCCTGCTCGTTGAACGAGACGGACCAATAGGCAAAGTTCTCGTCCATCGGCGGCTACCGGAATGTCATCAACAATAGTAACATGTTCTTACTAATAGAGTTGTACACTGAGGTGCTTATAAAAGCAATGACGTATTACTGCTTAGATCATATAAACCTCAAGAAGGTTAAACAAAACAATGGAAAGGAAAATGTGATTATTAGATTAAACAGAACAATGGAAAGGAAAATGTGTTTAAACACATATTTCAGGGCCATATCCTTCCCAAGAACAAGCAGGGTATGATATCCAAGACCGGATAGAAGGTAGAAAATCACTTAGTTAAGGGGAGAGGAATTTCATGACATTACCCATACAGTGGTGCTTGGGTAATTGAGCAGGAAACAATTAGCATTGAGCTTCAAATGTTCTCGTTGAAAATCGGAGTACCACAGACAAGCTTCGAGATATCATTGACATGGTCATTGGGTAAAGATCAGACTTTGGATACACAAGGAATCCATCGAAAACAACTCATAGAATAAGTCTTACAAATTACTCATCGAAGAATGACTAACCTTGCTAGAAAGGAAACTATTACAATAGGCCCTCCGAGCAGGTGTGTTTGGATGACATCACCTTATCGGGTTAAAGACCAATGTTATAACACTTGGAAATATGTTCCAACCATCATACCTGGCCGAGATTCAGGTCTGATTGGTGTCAGGATACTTCAGACTCAAGATGCCTGAGAAAGAAAAGGTGCAACGCAATTGACGAGATGACATTGTAAGATTTTCGGGAAATGAACTATGGAAGTAAGTCCCGAATCATGAGTTCATCATTAACCCAAGGAGAGGATGAGGGGGTGGCTGATGGACTCAGTGTCAATCCATCGAGATTTTCAAGAGATGGATCTCCCCAATTAGGTGAACAAGGAGATAACATTTGTCAAATCAAAATGATATAAAGATGTATGCTCGAGGAAAACATACACAATTAAACATTGGTTCAAAGCAATAGGGTTGCTAAAAGTTTTGAATTCACACATCATAGTTCATTTGTCGGTATTCCGGTTAGGAACAACACAAGGACCAAGAAGGAATGGTGATGGTGATAAGTATTACATGTATCAAGAATGCTCAGGAGTAGGTGAAATTATCACGACACTCTTGACATAAAAGATGGTAATACTCCAAGGTAAAGAACAAATGCTGGATAGCAAGGATCTCAAGGTATATCATGAAACACGAACAAGTTTGTGTTAAACGGAAGGCAATAAAGTGGTCGATGATAACACAAATCATCGAGGACAAGGGTGGTACTTCTCATCATGAATTCAATTGATATCCTGGAAGGGGTCAAAATGTTGATGATGATCACGACAAAGTTGTTGAGAGATTTCATGAAGATGTAATCGATTGGCGATGACACCAAGTTAACGAAATGATGAAGCGAAAAGTTATTGAAACCATAGGTACGACACAAACTTGAAATCAAGCTTGTTGTTCAAGGAAAATTGATATGACGAGGAAGATCGACGTAAGATTAGCTCACCATCGAAATTTTTGCTCCGGGAAGAAGGACCAGGTAGCACAGTTAAAATTGGCACGACAAGGATATAGCCAAGCAGGCTAGGGATGACGTGATCGAGTTCAAACTCGTAAGTAATGAAGGTACCAAGAGCTGATTAATCACGATGCGTACTTGAGTCAGTTATTGGTGTCTTTGAGTGTTTAATAACTCAGAGCCCGTGAAAATTGGAATCAATGAGAATGTAGCACTTGATGAAGAACTCGTAAGAAGTTATGCGGTTCCATGATAATCTCGAGATACCAGGAGGTAATACTCGACGATAGATCAAAGTAGAGGTTGAACTAGAGTAATGCTCTGCAGAAGACAAGTGCTCAAACTTGCACGAGAAATGGAATCAAGGAGAAACATGGCCGGAACCACGTCCACAGATACAAGCTGAACTTATAACAAGGAGATAATTATTTTAAGAGAAGCTTCCATGATAAGGTATACATCGGGTCCATGGGCATGAACACAGGGTTCAAGGTCGACTCCCACTTGTTCAACGCATAACCTTTCATTCACCTCTCATATTTCGAAAATGACAATAGTTGTTGAAATTTTTACCTGGTGCAATAACAGATAATTATGACCCGTGAAATCTTTTGGGTTCACACGGATTAGGGAAGGCATAGGTTCAACCCATCAGGGCATCTTAGGAACATATACCACAAACTTCAGAGTAAATAGTACAACCTCGAAAGTAGAGCATGGTTCACAAAGCAGAGAATACAATTTACCAAAGGCATTATTTACCCATAGAAAGGCTCACAAGGTTATTCAATATGAAGGACACGGTCGGTTAAAATCCGACAAAGGTTCTGGTGGTCCACAAGGGATCTGATGTGAGCATCGGTACTCAACCAGAGGAAGAAAGAATGCAATGAGGTCATATTGTAGAAACATTCACTAACTCAAAGCTCAAATGCAAAGGAATTATGAATTCCAAGACAAGGGGTCATAAGCAATGCTCTGATTAGGGATGGATAAGTTTAGTAGCCTTAGGGGTACAATCGATGGCAATTTGATTGGTCGAAATCCAGCTCATCCTTAAAATGATGCCTGAGTTGGAAAGATAATTTAGAAGGGTCGATTGATGATTGTGTGCATTCGCACACATGTTGAATCAATAGGATCAAAATGACAGTGTCAAAAGATACTAGTGAATATTGCTAGTGATATGGGAGCATCCATAATGTAAGCATACAAGTATTTGCAGAGCAATAGTTCAAAGAGGATGCTCAGAAGGTCGGATAGTATTTCATAGTATCTTACGAAGCATACGAACCACTGGGGATGAACGGATACTCAATAAGTGCGAGGAACTTTCAATAGGGGTATTCATGTGGTAAAGAACTGCAAGGCAGTAAGCTTAAAGGATTTCCGGAACAACAGAGAGCAATTTAGGGCATCTTGTAATAACAAGAGCAACTGAGAATGAAGGTATGAATGACAATTGTAGGTAGTTATCTATAAGGGTATAACGGTGGTAGGGGGTTATAAAGTCGGTGGGCACAAGGGTCTCGGGAAAACCTCGGAGAGTATCTTTGGAATCCTTCGGTGCACCAAGCAATCATCTGGGGTGAGGGGCTCTCTGGGAGAAAGTAGTTATGAGAACCTAGAGTTAGTTTTAGTAAAATCATTTAACCCGAATAGAAGAGAGATCAAAGTCCCAGAGTATAGGTCGGGAAATAAAAGACCCTAATACCACCCAATGGCGACATGGGCCCATGGGCCGCACAACCATGTTAGCAAAATAGTTTTCATCCACTAGACTCAACTTCGGCAAAGGATTGTGGAAGGGGGATTCCTACAGGCACTCGGCTCTAATACCAACTTGTGACGCCCCCGATTCGATCATACACTAATCATACACGCAAACGTGTACGATCAAGATCAGGGACACACGGGAAGATATCACAACACAACTCTACAAATAAAATAAGTCATACAAGCATCATATTACAAGCCAGGGGCCTCGGGGGCTCGAATACAAGAGCTCGATCATAGACGAGTCAGCGGAAGCAACAATATCTGAGTACAGACATAAGTTAAACAAGTTTGCCTTAAGAAGGCTAGCACAAACTGGGATACAGATCGAAAGAGGCGCAGGCCTCATGCCTAGGATCCTCCTAAACTACTCCTGGTTGTCGTCAGCGGGCTGCACGTAGTAGTAGGCACCTCCCGAGTAGTAGTAGTCGTCGTCGACGGTGGCGCCTGGCTCCTGGGCTCCAACGTCTGGTCGCAGCAATCGGGTATAGAAAGGGGGAAAAGAGGGAGCAAATCAACCGTGAGTACTCATCCAAAGTAATCGCAAGCAAGGAGCTACACTACATATGTATGCATTGGTATCAAATGGAATGAGGGTATCATATGTGGACTGAACTACAGAATGCCGGAATAAGAGGGGGATAGATAGTCCTATCGAAGACTACGCTTCTGGTAACCTCCATCTTGCAGCAGGAGAAGAGAGTAGATGGTAAGTTCACCAAGTAGCATCGCATAGCATAATCCTAACCAATGATCCTCTCCTCGCCGCCCTGTGAGAGAGCGACCACCGGTTGTATCTGGCACTTGGAAGGGTGAGTTTTATTAAGTATCTGGTTCTAGTTGTCATAAGGTCAAGGTACAACTCCAAGTCGTCCTGTTACCGAAGATCACAGCTATTCGAATAGATTAACTTCCCTGCAGGGGTGCACCACATAACCCAACACGCTCAATCCCATTTGGCCGGACACACTTTCCTGGGTCATTCCCGGCCTCGGAAGATCAACACGTCGCGGCCCTACCTAGGCACAACAGAGAGGTTAGCACGTCGGTCTAAATCCTATGGCGCAGGGGTCTGGGCCCATCGCCCATTGCACACCTGCATGTTGCGAGGGCGGCCGGAAGCAGACCTAGCCTAGCAGGCGTTCCAGTCCAATCCGGCGCGCGCCGCTCAGTCGCTGACGTCACGAAGGCTTCGGCTGATACCACGACGTCGAGTGCCCATAACCGCCCCCGCGTAGATGGTTAGTGCGTATAGGCCAGTAGCCAGACTCAAATCAAATACCAAGATCTCGTTAAGCGTGTTATTATGAAATAACCGCGAACGCCGACCAGGGCCAGTCCCACCTCTCTCCTAGGTGGTTACAACCTGCCCTGTCGCTTTGCCACAAAGATCCACACAGAGGGATGTCGGGAAAGTATGTCCTCCCAGCCCCCAATTCGTGAATCAACCGCGGGTACTCCTCGATCCAACCCGACTTTAGTCACCACATGTATCATGTATAAAGTATATAGTACATACCCGTGATCACCTCCCGAGTGATCACGGCCCGATAGTATAGCATGGCAGACAGACAAGATTGTAGGGCCACTGATGATAAACTAGCATCCTATACTAAGCCTTAGGATTGCAGATAAAGGTAACAACAGTAATAGCAAGGACAGGCTATACATCAGGATAGGATTATCGAAAAGCAGTAACATGCTACGCTACTCTAATGCAAGTAGTATAGAGAAGAGTAGGCGATATCTGGTGATCAGGGGGGGGCTTGCCTGGTTGCTCTGGCAAGAAGGAGGGGTCGTCAACACCGTAGTCGTACTGGGTAGCAGCGGCGTCGGTCTCTGTGTCTAGCGAGAGAAGAGGGGGAAGAAACAATAAATATAATGCAAACAAAGGCATGACAATGCATGACATGACAAGTAGCGGTGCTAGGGGTGCCCTAACGCGGTAAGAGGTGGTACCGGTGAAGGGGGGAAACATCCGGGAAAATATCCCCAGTGTTTCGCGTTTTCGGACAAATGAACCGGAAGGGGAAAGTTGCGTGTTCGCTATGCTAGGGATGCGTGGCGGACGAACGGGCTGCGTATCCGGATTCGTCTCGTCGTTCTGAGCAACTTTCATGTACAAACATTTTCCTTCCAAGCTACGGTTTATTTTATATTAATTTCCAAAGTTTTAATCATTTTCTGGAATTATTTATATCTCGAAAATAAACAAGAAAAAGGCTATGGGTACCCAGAAGTGTACCCAGCCAGTGTATGGCAGGGCGGGCCAGTTGACTAGGTCAACTGCCCAGTCATCATTGACTGGTCAAAGTGAACAGTGGTGGTGGGTCCTTGCTGTCATTGAGTTAGCTTCCATTAGAGTTTAACTAAACAGTTTAATTAATATTAAGTTAATTAAGCAAACTTAATTAGGTTAATTATTTAATTAGTATATATATATATATATATATATTTAATTTTCATTTTTTTTCGTTTAAGAGGGGGCTGGGCCCCACCTGTAAGTGGCTCAGGCCACCTCCCTCCTGTGCACGAACACGCACAGGGGAGGGGCAGGGGTGTGGTGGCTGAACCTGGCCCCTGCAAGGCCATGGTCGAGGCCGGCAGCGGGGTATGTGGAGCAGGGAAAAGGTTGTGGTCAGACGCGACGAGCGGCCATTGTGGCAGAGCAGGCTCGGCGGTGCAGTGGCAGGGCGTCAGCCGTGGGGTGGAGCGCGAGGCGGGCGACAACGGCGTGGGCATGCAATGCAGGCAGCAGGGGAGGCTGCGGCGGTGCGGGGCACGACAGGTGCAAGCGCTCCGGGCGGGTGCGGCTTGGCGCGGCTGCGCACGCGCAATGGCACGCCGGGCGGGGCGGGGCCGCGGTGAGCGCGGTCGCCGCGCGTAAGGTGCTGTGGTCAAGGGCGTGCGCCGGCGCGGTGGTCGGCTCGACGACGGAGTGCAGGGGAAGCGGGAGGCCGGTGGCCTCACCAGCGTTGAAGAGAAGCGGGGCAGCGAGACTCGATGGCGCTCGTGGGGAAGAGGATGACGAGGCGTCCGGTGAGGTGGAGGTGGACGAGGGGGCGGCTCCGGTGACCGGGGACGGCGATGACGTCGTGGCGTCGGTGGGGTCGTGCCCGATCCAGAACGAGCAGAGAAGAAGACCAACAGCGCGGTGGTTGCCTCGCCGACGAGCGGCAGCTGCGTCCCGCCTGAGGAGCACCGGAGAGTCGCGGAGGAGCACTAGAGAGGAGAGGTTGCGAGGGGGGTTCGAGCACGAGGGCCCTGAAAGTGCAACTATCCCCGGGTGGTTTTGGTAATTCCTAACAACATATAGCTCATTGAGCTAACATTATTCCAAGATTAATATTTCAGGAAAAGCTCAATGAATGGCATGGCATGGATGAGGAGAGTGGATCCCTCAAAATTCTAAGGACAAAAAGTTTGGCTCAAGCTTCAAGATCAAGACTCTACATTTTATATTTTAGTGATCCAAGACCACATTGAGTCTATAGGAAAAGCCAATAATATCAAGGATGGATGAGGTGTTGCTTAATGGCTTGCTTTCTCAAAGTGATTAGTGATATGCTCGAAAACCCTCAACTACCTTCCCACATCCACATATGACCTAAACCAAAAGTCAAACTCGGCCCCACCCACAAATCTCATAGCCACTGCCACAAACCCTAGCAATTCGGTTTCACCGATAGGGATCTCGGTCTCACTGAGATGGGATTGTAATCTCTCTGTTTCCCTTCGTAACGTTTCGGTCTTACCGAGATGGGCGATCGGTCCCACCGAGATTGCAATGTAAACTCTCTGTTTCCCTTTTGTAACATTTCGGTCTCACCGAGATGAACGAATCGGTCCCACCGAGTTTACCTAACTAACTCTCTAGTTAGCTTACTACCAAAATCGGTCCCAAAGAGTTTGTGTAATCGGTCACACCGAGATTACGTTATGCCCTAACCCTAACCATATCGGTCCTACCGAGTTGCATCTCAGTCCCACCGAAAATCCTAACGGTCACTAGGTTTGCTGAATCGGTCCGACCGAGTTTAACCATTCGGTCCCACCGAGTTTGGAAAATTGTGTGTAACAGTTAGATTCTGTGTGGAGGCTATATATACCCCTCCACCCACTCTTCATTCGTGGAGAGAGCCATCAGAACATACCTACACTTCCAATACACATTTTCTGAGAGAGAACCACCTACACTTGTGTTGAGGTCAAGATATTCCATTCCAACCATATGAATCTTGATCTCTAGCCTTCCCAAGTTGCTTTCCACTCAAATCTTCTTTCCACCAAATCCAAATCCTGTGAGAGAGAGTTGAGTGATGGGGAGACTATCATTTGAAGCACAAGAGCAGGGAGTTCATCATCAACACACCATTTGTTACTTCTTGGAGAGTGTGGTCTCCTAGATTGGCTAGGTGTCACTTGGGAGCCTCCAACAAGATTGTGGAGTTGAACCAAGGAGTTTGTAAGGGCAAGGATATCGCCTACTTCATGAAGATCTACCGCTAGTGCGGCAAGTCCTTCGTGGGCGAAGGCCGTGATGGAATAGACAAGGTTGCTTCTTCGTAGACCCTTCATGGGTGGAGCCCTCCATGGACTCGCGCAACCGTTACCCTCCGTGGGTTGAAGTCTCCATCAACGTGGATGTACGATAGCACCACCTATCGGAACCACGACAAAAACATCCGTGTCTCCAATTGCGTTTGAATCCTCCAAACCCTTCCCTTTACATTCTTGCAAGTTGCATGCTTTACTTTCCGCTGCTCATATACTCTTTTGCATGCTTGCTTGAATTGTGTAGAGATTGCTTGACTTGTGCTAAGATAGCTAAAATCTGCCAAGAACTAAAATTGGGAAAAGGCTACATTTTTATTTGATCAAGTAGTCTAATCACCCCCCTCTAGACATACTTTCGATCCTACAAGTGGTATCAGAGCTTTGGTCTCCATTTGCTTTGATTTCCATAGCTTTTGGTGGTCATAGCCTTGGTTTCACAACCTAGGAGAGTATGGCGTCTAGCAAGGGAAATTATCACCGTAGAGGTCCTTACTTTGATGGTACTAATTTTGCTAGTTGGAAGCATAAGATGAAAATGCATATTCTTGGACATAGCCCCGCCATTTGGGCTATTGTGTGTGTTGGCTTGCAAGGTGAATTCTTTGATGGGAAAGAACCAAATTGTGAAGCTACCGCAGATGAGTTTAAGATGCTACGATACAACGCTCAAGCTTGTGATATCCTCTTCAATGGATTGTGCCCCGAAGAATTCAACAAAATCAACCATCTTGAGAATGCAAAGGAAATTTGGGATACTTTGATTGACATGCATGAAGGTACCGACTCCGTCAAGGAATCGAAGTTGGATGTGCTTCAAAGTCAACTTGACAAGTTCAAAATGAAGGATGGTGAAGGTGTCCCTGAAATGTACTCTAGGCTTGCTCTTATCACAAATGAGATTGCCGGCTTAGGGAGTGAAGAGATGACCGATAGATTCATCATCAAGAAGATAAGAGCCTTGGATGGAAAATATGATACCGTGTGCACATTGATCCAAATGATGCCCAATTACAAAGATCTCAAGCCAACGGAAGTCATCGGAAGAATTGTTGCTCATGAGATGTCACTCAAGGATAAAGAGGAACTTCACAACAAATCAAGTGGTGCTTACAAAGCCTCATGTGAAGCCCCCACATCATCGAGTGAGAAACAAACCTTCAATGAAGAATTGAGCTTAATGGTTAAGAACTTCAACAAGTTCTACAAGAGTAGAAGCAAAGAGAGAAGCTCCAAATCAAGGTCCTACAATGACAAAAGATCTTCTAGTCGAGAGCGAAACTGCTACAATTGTGGAAGGCCCGGACACTATTCCAATGAGTGTACGGCCCCCTACAAGAGAAGAGAACATTCTCCCAAGAGAAGAAGTAGAAGAGAAGAATCACCATCTAGAGAAAGAAGGAGTAGAGATGATCGTTATGAACGAAGACCCTCACGGAGAAGCAAGGATTCGGAAAGAAAGGACAAGTCATCAAGGAGCTACACAAAACGAAGACATCAAGCTCATGTTGGTGAATGGGTATCCGGCTCCGACTCTGACAACCACTCCGAGAGAAGCTATCACTCCGACTCCGAATATACTCAAGATGAAGGTGTTGCCGGTCTAGCACTTGTGACAACCAACTCCTACGACATATTTGACTCACCAAATGAAGGAGTTGGAACATGCTTCATGGCTAAAGGCCCAAAGGTATCACACCCCGAGTATGTTGATTTCAATAGTGATGAAGATGACTTGTTAGGTGATGATGATTTACTTGTTGACAACTCTAGTGATGAATACTATGATGAAATGTCAATTAATCATGCTAATCAAGATAAAACGAATGACAATGATAAGGAGAAGATTGAGTCTCTAACTAAAGAACTAAACACTCTTAAGTTAGCTCATGAAACTATCTTAGGAGATCATCGAGAACTTTTAAGGACTCATGAGAAATTGCGCTTTCAAAAGCTCAACCTTGAGCAAGAGCATGAGTTCTTAAAAGCAATCAATGACGATCTTCGCAAGAAAAGTTCTTCTTACATTGCCAAGCGTTTACTCTTATCCACTTACATGCCTCAAGTCAAGTCTAGTAACAAGAACAAGAAAGATTCTTCCTCTAGTAGTAACAATAATCATGCTAAATCCAATATTGTTGCCTCTAGTAGTTCTCTTGATTCCACTAATGATTCTTTTAGCCAAGTTACACTTGAGCAAGAAAATAGCTTGTTGAAGGGAATTATAGAGAAAGGTGTTTACAAGAGCCTTGCCGGAAGTAAGCAATTCGAGGAAATTGTACCCAAGCAAGGAAGGCACCGGAAGAATCAAGGTGTTGGTTTTGAACGAAAGTTCAATGCCAATGGAGTTGAGTGGGAAGAAGATCAATACCCCAAGACAAAGTTTGTTCCTCAACAAGAGAAGTATGATCCTACTTCTCTCCAAGGGACACAAGCTCAAGATGATCTTCCACCACAAGACCACAAGCAAAAAGGCAAGGACAAGCTTCAAGAGGAAATTGATGCATTTGAAGAAGCTCCTAAGGCCTTGGTCAAGTGGGTTCCCAAGACTACTTCAAGTTCCACTTCATCAAGTACAACTACAACACTGAGGATTCCCATCAAGATGGTGTGGATCCCGAAGAAGAAGAACTAGATAGTTCTTGAGGGTGACTCCGCCAACATACTTCACTCTTATCATCTTGGCAAGAACAAGTGCAATCAACTTCCACATCTTGCACTAGTTCAAGGAGTCACAAACCCTCTTGTTGGTAAGACAAGGGACAAGGTAACCTAAAAGCTTTCATAGATATCATCTTGTGTGTGCATCACTCTATGTCTATGGATATCCTTGTTTGTTCCTTGTGGGACTAACCCATGTAGGTATTGAAAGTGCAACTCACTCCAATGGACAGCTCCAAATGATCTACATCAACATTGAGCATGCACATCTTCAACATCTACATGAAGTCATCATCGACAAAACCCAAGGTTAGTTCATCCCTCTTAGGGGGGATCTCACATCTAGGGGGAGCTTTACTCTAAGAATTGAGCTAAAGCAACTCTAATGGTGTGAACACAACAATGCTTTATGTAAAAGTGGTAACCCCACTTGTGCTTAAACGATGAGTATGACCTATGACCAAATGTTCTCATTTGACTCCTAAGTCAATATACTCATATATAGATGACCTAGTCATCGCAAATTGTTTGATAGATGCTAGAATTGGTTGTGCATGCTTTGCCACATATTTCAATTGCCATTTTATTGTGTGAGCATATATTTTACTCATTCAAGGACATCCACTTGTTGTTTTGATTGATTGGTTTTTTTTTCTGCCAAGTGGATGGACAAGAATGCCTAAGAACCCTCTCTAGCTATCTATGCTTTTTATCGTCTCAAACTCTGTTCATGCTACATCATAAAATTTGATCAAGTCAGATTCGAACCACTCCGTGTGAGGAGCACTCGGAGTCCCCGATTCGTCATAGACTGAAGCTTCCAAAACTTCTTTGTGTGTTTCGGTCTGACCGATTCCTCCATTTCGGTCATACCGAGATCACTAAGTCGATCTAGGTCTTCAATCTCGGTGCAACCGATTTGAACTTTTCGGTCACACCGAGTTGCTGTAACTGACAACAGTTATGCATCTCGGTGCCACCGAGTTGTTCCACTCGGTCACACCGACAGGGTCGGGCTATATATACTCACAGGCAAAATTTTGGAAATTTCTCCGAAACCCCTTCGCCCGCGCATAGCTCGCTCTGCCTCCAGGGTCTCCGGATCGTCTTCCTCGTCGCCATCCGCCTTCTGTCGCTGGTCTCCGCCGCCGTCAACGGAATTCTTCCCCGCCGTTGCCGCCGTAGCGAGTTCACCGCTGAACTAGGGTATGGACTCGATCACAGTGCTATCCCCGTCCGATTCCTAGCACATTGTTTTCATTATGATTCTTACCACGATTGAAATGCTTCTATCCTGTCAAAACACTCCGTAGATTAGAGTTGAATCGAAAATTTAGGGTTAGGTTTCCACTGAAACCATCTCGGACCCACCGGGTTGCAGAACTCGGTTCCACCGATTTGGCCAAGGCCATTGCACATGTGGTTCTCGGTCTGATCGAGAATTGCAAATCGGTGTGACCGAGTTCAGGACTTTGTGAAACCCTAGCAGTCTCGGTGCTACCGAACTGTGACTCGGTCTGACCGAGTTCACTAGTTTAGGTTCCAACAGCTGCTTCGGTATCACCGAGTTTGCAAATCGGTTGATCCGAAATGCTTTCTGTGGAAAACTAAAACTAAGTTTTTGACTCATTCTTTTGCAAAAATCTCTGTATTTTGTGATGCTCATCCACTCTATCTCATCTATATCTATTCACAGGGTCTGCTGTCAGTGTTTGCAACATGTCTGACCAGAGTGACAGCCAGAACAGGTCAGAGGAGCAGGTTCACCTGAGTTAGGGCACTAGTCCCTCTAGCAGTTCAGATGATGGTAGCAGGAGCACCCCAAGCAATTTTCCAAAGGCTGCCACTAGAGCAAGCAAGAAGAAAACTTCAGAGTCTGAGGATGAAGACTATGTGGTCACTGAGGATGAGGCCACATCAAAGAAGAAAGTGGTTAAGAAGGAGTACAGCTCAGCTGTAGTTAAGCCAGGGATGAAGATCAAAAGGCCAGCAGGAAGACAACCAATGTCTAAGGCCAGAGCATCCTCTCAAGAATCTTTGGAATCTCAACCCAAAGAGCCTGCTGCAGAAGGAAAGAAAAGGAAGGAAAGGGTCAAGAAGACCATGGCCAGAGTGATTGGAAAGGCTTCCATGATGGAAGAAGAAGAGGAAGAAGAGGTTGATGCACCAGCACCCAAGGCACAGAAGCTTATGGGTGATGCTATTAGGATAGGGGTTGCATCATCAAAGCCCAAAGAAGCACCCAAAGCTGCCTCCAAGCCCAAGACTGCACCAAAGAGAAATACCAGAAACATACCAGCTGCTGAGAAGAACAAGGCCCTAGTGCCTGAGACTGTTGCTGAAGAAGAAGATGAAGAGCATGTTCTGAGAAAATTAAAGCCAAAAATTCCAGACCACAATGATGCTCATCCTGTGGCTGAGAACATGAAGATGAGGAGAGACTCAGGACTGAGGAAATGGAGAGAGACAGACCCATATTCTACAAGGAGAAGGATTGCTATTGATTACAGGTTCCACACAAAGGAACAGCAGGATTTCTATGAGACAATTTTGTTGGACAAGAAGCCTATAGTGTGTGATATGAGGTGGGTCAACTGGACCTACATGAAGGAAAATGAGGAACACTATCCTGGTGTGTTTGACAGCTTCCGTGCTTGTGGAGTTGCAGACTTTGTTGGGCAGAAGCTCACAAAGTGGAATGAGGAGCTCATAATGCAATTCTACTCCACAGCACACTTCTATACAGATGGCAGGATAGTATGGATGTCTGAAGGTATAAGGTACCAATCAACTATTGAGGAATGGGCCAATCTGGTCAATGCCCCAAAGGAAAGTGAAGATGACTTGGATGTTTATGCCAAGAAAAAGATGGATCACAATTCTATGTCACAGATGTACAAGGAGATTCCTGAAGATGCCCTTGAAACTTTCAAGTTTGGGTCAGTCCATTTTCTTCTGTCAGGACTGCCAACGATCAACTGGATCCTAAGGCACACTCTTTTGCCCAAGTCAGGTGACCACAACATGCTCAGAGGGCATGCAATTAACTTGCTCCATATATTTGATGTGCCACATAAGTTCAAGGTCATGAGCCTTATAGTTGAGACTATCAAGAGGACAACAGCTAACCAGAAAAGAAGTTGTGGATATGCCCCACAGATCCAGGAGTTGATAAACTCAAAGATGGGCACAGGCACATACTTGTTGGATAAGGAACACTTTCCTATCTATCCTGACTTCGAGGACAACCAAGTTGTGATGAATGAAGATGAACCCTCGTCAGTGCAAGCACAAGCAAAGAAGGAGAAGGCAAAGAGAGAGAAGGCTGCCAAGATGCCAACTCAAGAGGAGGCATCTGAGTACTTTTTGAAAAGCAAGCAGGACCAGCTTGGTTACTTGATAGCATCATCTCCGAGGATTGAGAAGGGGTTGGCCACCCTAACTCAAAACCACACTACTAGAAAAAGGGCTATAGATGGGATTGACACTAATGGCGCACCAGACAAGCGGTGCGCCATTAGTATATACTAATGGCGCACCACCTTCTGATACGCCATTAGAGTTGAAACTACTAATGGCGCACCTGGCCCAGGGTGCGCCATTAGTATCCAAAAAATATTTTTTTAACTAGTGCGCCTGTCCAAACATACTAATGGCGCATCCAGACACAGTGCGCCATTACTAGTTGTAACTAGTAATGGCGCACCTGCCGGAAAGTGCTCCACTAATGTTGTTTTTTTATTATATTTTTTATTCCCTTTTTTGCAAAACTACTAATGGCGCACCACCAGAAGGTGCGCCATTAGTAACCTGGATTACTAATGGTGCATCCAGAGTTGGTGCGCCATTAGTAAGTGGGCAGCAACAAGATATTTTGGACAGCCTCTCCTACCCACACTCACTTTCCCCCCACTTCATTCTCTCCACCTCCTCCTTGTCTCGGGTGCCTCCTCTTTTTCACCTCATTTCCACCATAGATTCATTCAATTTAAGTGGTTAAATTACCTTGTTTTGATAGGTAAGTAAGGGGGGAAGCTATATTTATGTTGTTCTCCTTACAACAATGTGCACATGCACTTTTTATGGCCTAGCTAGATCTATATATGTTCGTGGTGTTGCATATGTTTGTGGTGTTGCATATGTGTTTGTGTTTGGAGGTGTACCGGTATTTGAAATGCGATAGTTGCCAATATTTTGCCGGAATGTTGATTCATTTCCGCTTCGGCGAGAATTTTGGCATTAAGCATTCTTTTTGGTCCTATTTTTAGGGAAAGTCATGCCAAATTTTTTCTTGGTTCTAAAATGTCGTTTTGCTCTACCCCGCAGGCGACCATGGTCCGCATGATGACCGAAGGCATCGTGAATAGGTTTTTGAGGTCCGCGAAGGCCGAGATGCTTCAAAAGAACGAGACGGAGATAAGATGTCCGTGTCGAAGATGCAAGCTGAAGAGCCTTATTGCGGACCCGGAATCCGGGCAGGTGCGGGACCACCTGCTCTTGCGTGGTTTCATGGATGGCTATCGGTGGCAAGGTGATGAAGATGACTACGAAGTCATCCATGGGGGCCGGGCAAGAAATGAGGAAGGGCAGCAAGACAACCACCGCGGCTCGGGCAGGCGAGAAGACGAAGAATCCCCAGGAGATGATCACGACGGTGATGCTATACACAGTCATCATGTAGAAGATGCAGGACATGATGATGAGGAAGATGCTGGAGCAAACGACGGGCATGATCATGAAGATGATGATGCCGGCAGAGCAGACGACGCTGGACCATCGATGGGCTGGGTGCAGGACCCTCATATTCAAGAGCTGCTTCTCAAGCAGACGGATAACGCAAGAGCTGCCGCCCGAGAGAAAGCCAAGATGGATCAACTTGAGTTAGACGCGGTTACTCCATTGTATGAAGGATGCAGGCCCGAGGATACCCGCCTGAAAGTAATGCTCATGGCTCTGGAGATGAAGGTAAAACACAAAATGACAGACGCATGCTTCAACGAGAACATGTCATTCTGGCACGAACGTCTTCCCAAGGGGAACAAGTGCCCGACCAGTTTGGAGGAGGCGAAGAAAATCGTGTGTCCTCTGGATTTACCGCACGTGAAATACCATGTGTGCATGAACAATTGCATCATTTATCGGGACGAGCACGCGGAGTCTACCATATGTCCGGTGTGCGGCGTCACTCGATACAAGAAGAGGAAGAAAGCTCCTCGAAAAGTGGTGTGGTACTTTCCGATCACTCCTCGTCTGCAGCGGTATTTCGCGGACCCTAAGGTAGCAAAGCTCCTGCGTTGGCACATGGATAGGGAGGAGAAGAAGCGAGAAGATGACGCGAATGATCCGGAGATAGATAAAAAAGACAAGATGCTGAGTCACCCTAAGGATGCGAGCCAGTGGCAAGCGTTGAACTTCGAAGACCCAGAATTTGGGAACGATCCAAGGAACATCGTGCTGGGCGCGAGCACCGATGGAGTCAATCCGTTTGGCAGCCAGAGAAGCACACATAGCACCTAGCCTGTGTTTGTGTGGATGTACTACCTTCCCCCCTGGTTGTGTATGAAGAGGAAGTACATTCACATGAGTATGCTAATTGAAGGACCGAAACAACCAGGGAACGACATCAATCTGTATCTGGGGCTGCTGAAAGAGGAGCTTGACACGCTGTGGAAAACGCCAGCCAATACGTGGGACGCCGCAGAGAAAGAATATTTCCCTATGAGAGCCGCGCTGCTCACGACGGTGCACGACTATCTCGGTTACGGATATGTCGCGGGGCAGGTGGTCCACGGATTTTCTGGATGCGTCAGGTGCATGGATGACACAACGTATCGCCAGCTAGATAGAGATCCCGGGTCTTCGAAAACCGTGTTCATGGGACATTGGAGGTGGCTTCGCGATGATGACCCGTGGAGAAAACGCAAGGATCTGTTCGATGGTGAAACCGAACCCCGAGGACGCCCGCGTACGAGGAGCAGCGAGGAAATAGATGAGCTGTTGAAAAATTGGAAAGACTGCCCACTGCCGGGAAAGAAGCAAAAGGCGCCAGAGCCGCTGCTGAAGGTATGCAAAACGAGGTCTGTTTTCTGGGACTTGCCATACTGGAAGATCCACCATGTGCCTCACAGCCTTGATGTCATGCATATCACAAAGAACGTGTGCGAGAGTCTGCTTGGTACCCTGCTCAACATGCCAGAGAGGACCAAAGATGGGCCGAAAGCAAGGGCTGACTTGAAATCAATGGGCATCAGGCAGGAGCTTCACGCTATATATGATGATCATGATGATGATGATGATGAGGCGAAGCAAGACACGGAAAGTCGTCGCAAAGGCAAGAAGGCCAAGAAGACCGGAAATGACTACCCTCCCACGTGCTTCACTCTAAGTCAGGAGGAGATCGAGCAGTTTTTCACCTGCCTCGTAGGAGTAAAACTTCCTTACGGTTATGCGGGGAAGATAAGCAAATACCTAGACCCAGCGAAGCTGAAGTTCAACGGGATGAAGTCTCACGACTGTCACATGCTGATGACGCAGATACTTCCAGTTGCAATCCATGGGATCATGGACGCGCACATCCGTGAAACCCTATTTGGCCTATGGAACTTTTTCGACGTCATCTCTTGGAAGTCTGTTGGCGTGAGGCAACTCAGAAGGCTACAGGAAGAGATCGTGGTGATACTATGCGAGCTTGAGATGTACTTCCCGCCCGCATTCTTCGACGTTATGGTGCATCTGCTGGTCCATATCTTGGACGATATCATCCAACTCGGGCCGACATTCCTGCACAGCATGATGCCGTTCGAAAGGATGAATGGTGTCATCAAAGGATACGTTCGCAACATGTCACGTCCAGAGGGAAGCATAGCCAGGGGCTTTCTGACCGAAGAGTGCATCTCCTACTGCACGAATTATCTAGGCATCGAGAACCCCGTTGGTCTGCCCGTCAACAGGCACCTCGGCAGGCTCGCTGGATGGGGTCATCGTGAGGGTCATCGCGAAATGCATGTCGACTTCGAGGGTCGACTCGCCTACTTTGAAAGAGCAAACCTAGTCGCGCTACAACACATAGACGTGGTCGATCCTTGGGTGGTAGAGCACAAAACCTTTATTAAGAAGACGTACAATGACCGAGGCCAACAGAGGACGGACGGAGATATACTCAAAGAGCACAACTCATGTTTCACGCGTTGGTTCAAGCAGAAGCTTTTGTCGTACCCTTTACATGAGGATTCTTCCGCGGAAGAACAACTCATATTCGCCTTGTCACAGGGCGCCGAGCACAACCTGATGACCTATGAGGCGTACGATATCAACGGCTACACATTCTACACCGAGGCCAAGGACATGAAGAGCGATGGTTATCAGAACTCTGGGGTAACGATGGAATCCTACACCGGTAACGACAAGGACAGATACTACGGAAGGATCGAGGAGATCTGGGAGCTGAGCTACGCTGGAGAGAAGGTCCCGATGTTCCGTGTCAGATGGGCCAAGAGCGTCCTAAAAGAAGACCGGTATTTCACCACCATGGTTATACCCGAAGCCAAATCCAAGACCGCGGGCGCAAACGTCACCGCGAAAAATGAGCCATGGGTACTAGCTTCCCAAGTGGACCAATGCTTCTTCATTACCGACCCGTCAAAGCCTAGTTGTGTTGTCGTGAGGAGAGGCAAAAGGAAGATCATCGGAACGAATGGAGTAGCCAATGAGCAAGACTTCGACAAGTACGGCAACCCGAGGATCGAACATGACGACGATGATGAAGTAGCAGCATACACCACAAGAAGAAGCAGGACCACCCTACCTAAAGGACGTCCGTTCCACAGAAGAACTCCATTTGTGAAAAAGAAGGGCAAGAAGATTGTGAACAGATAGCTAGCTAAGATCGATTGTATTTAAATCGTAGCCTTCATTTCTCGATTGTATTTCATGGGCACTTTTTGAACTATCATGAATATTTTTAAATTTCATGGACACTCGATCTCGATCCCCCTCCATCTCGATCGCTATCCCACCTCGCCAGATCCGGTCCCCCTCACCGCCGAGCACCCCCCGGTCCACCGGCCGCCGCCGACCCCCCGCACCCTCGATTCCCCTACTCAACCGCCGCCGCCGACCCCCCCGCACCCCTCCCCTACTCAACCGCCACCGCCGACCCCCCGCACCCCGCGCACCCTCCCCCGCTCCACCGGCATTACTGTTTGATTATATTTTTTAAAAAATTATTACTGTCTTATAAAAAAAATTACTGTTATGATTTAAACAAGTTTGAACATATTTAAACACAAATAAGTATCAAACAACATTTTAAATGCATAAAAAAAAATTTGTGGAGCCTAGGAATCAAACCCAGGACCTCTTAGTGTGAGAACTGGCTGCTGACCAGTCGAGCTAGTAGAGGGGGCTTGGTGTGGATTAGGTCAGGTGGAAGATAACCCGTTGGCTCGAGTCGAAATCGAAAAAAAATACTAATGGCGCACCATGGTGAGGTGCGCCATTAGTATGGATGTACTTATGGCGCACCGAGGGGTGGTGCGCCATTAGTATTGTGCCCGCCCCATCCATATTCCCTCCCCGGCCCCTCCCTATCCCCTCTCTCTCCCTCGCCCTCGCCCTCGATCCCCTTCCCCTCTCCTCTCCCGACGCCGCTGCCCCGCCGCCTCGACGCTGCCCCGCCGCCCCGACGCCGCCTCGACGCTGCCGCGCCGCTGCCCCGACGCCGCCTCCCCCCGGCCCCCGTGAGCTCCCCCTCCTCCTCTCCCCCTCTTCCCCTCTCCCCCTCTTCCCCTCTCCCCTCTTGACTGGTTACCTGTGATTTTTTTTGCTTCTCCAGCCATGTTTTGTATAGTTGATTCACAGCAGCAAACTAGTAATTGATCCAAAAACCAGGTCAATTGATGTCAAATTGATTAACTAAATCATCCAGAAACAAGAATGATAAGTCCATATGCTACTGTTGATCCCAAGACCGGAATGACAAGTCCAGGTGTTCCTCAATTGAGGAATTTGATTAACTAAATCATCCAAAAACCAGAATGATAAGGCCACATGCTACTGTTGATCCCAAGTTTGATGCATAACAATTGTTGTATGAGTTCTCCAAATGAACAGGAGTACTCCTCTATTTTGATATGAAATCACCATGATAGGTCCACATGCTACTGTTGTCAACATGATAAATAGTTTCAGTTAGTTACCTCTAAAACTATTCCTAATTAACTAAAGAAGAGAAGAGAGGAGGAGTAGTTTATTTCATAGAGTAAACATCAGCACTATTTGACAGTAAGAGGTTTTAGCTAATTTGAATTAACTGAAAGCAGCAGTACATCATTTTTATTGACAGTAAAATGTTCAAAGAAACAGAAATATCAGTACAATAGCTAGATTACACTATCAGTACACTACCAGTAAAATGTTCATTTAGTTTCAGTAAACAAATATTGCCAAGCATGACATGGCCTTTGTGATCTCCTACTCCTGAATTTTCATGTCACTTGTGCTATTAGTAGTTTTTTGACAGTAAAAGGGATGAAGAGGTCGGTGACCTCCAAATTCCAAATTTAGTAAAAGTTTGGGTATTCGAAACTACTAGTCTGAAAAACAGTTTATGTGGTCTGAAACTTTTCCTAATGTGTTTCAGACTTTCATTAAAAGTTGTTGAATCAAATCAGTTCTTTGATGCTATTATGGACAGATTTAAAATCCACACTAAACCTTGATATGGGAACTATTTGTTTTGATGCTACTGTGCTTTAATACGATATGCTGCTAGTGGAAGACTTTGGAATTTGAAAACCCAAATCAGTTCAGTCTGCCTAGTTCAGCTTCACATAGGTTCCCATTTTCTAGCCTACTGTAATTGTTCCGAACTTTTGATAATCTGTTTCAGACTTTCAGTTAGGAGTTAAGACTAGGAAATAGTATGAACTGCTGTTGGATTAAATCAGTACGTGGTTAACAGGCACAACATTGTGTCTGTTGGGTTTATGGACAGATGCTAGAAGGTTGTCTGAAGATAGTTGTTTGCTAGGGGTGGGGAATCATTTCATAAGTAAAAAGTCCATACTGAACCTTGATACGTAAACCAATGGTTTTGATGGTACTTTGGAACTTGAAAATCAAAATCAGTTCAGTCTGCCTAGTTCAGCTTCATATAGAAGATAATGATTCCTGTTTTTTAGTCTACTGTAATTGTTTTTTAGCCCACAGCACTTTGCATTGTTTTGAGGTTTTGTACATCAGCTTTCTTTTTTATCTTCTTATTTAAAACTGTAGTAGTACCTGTGACACATAATGCCTAACAGTTTAACTATTTTCCAGCTAATCCAGCCCACGCGGCTGCTGTACTACTTGTCAAGTGATGCTGCTGCTGCTATCTGCGAGTTGCTGCTGCTAGTTGTGATTTTGTCAAGTGATGCTGCTGCTACTTGTGATCTTCTAAAATAACCCCTTTCTCCTGAAATGTTGATTAATTTCCGTTTCGGTTGAGAAATGGGGCACTCCTAGGTCAAGAAAATTAGCAAAGGTCATGCCCAATTTTCTTGACCTAGAAGGTGCCCGATTCTCAACCGAAATAAAAATTAATTTGCTTTAGTGGTTGGATTAGTTTAGTATTTTTTTCACACACTCAGACACCCTTGCTTGCCATGTGTGTGAGAGAGATAGTGAGAGGAGACAAGAAGAAGGGGGTTAGGAAGATGTTGCCTGCTCATCAAAGCTAACCATCTCCCCCTTTTCACCCCTTTTCCTTTGTCTTTTGTGGGTTGCAAGGAAGCTACTGTCTTAGCTAGCTTAGCTTGTGCACAAAACCCAGTGTTACAATCTAGAAAATTAGCCTGCAAAGATGAGGTCCCATGCTGGCTGTACCACTGCATCATGCAATAGTGCCTTCAAGATCCAAGGCAATATCACAAACATCATAGGCAATTTGACCAAACTCACAACCTTGTATCTTTGCAGCAACCAACTTTCTAGACACACCCCTCAAGAACTAGGTTACCCTGAGAACGTGGACTTGGACCTTAGCAACAATACACTAACAGGTTCTATCCCAAAACACCTAGGCAATATCACAAACATCTCTCAATTGTTCCTTCACAATAACCAACTTTTTGGCGACATTCCTCGAGAATTAGGTTATTTGGTCAACTTAGAGATCTTGTTCCTTGACAATAACCAACTTTTTGACCAAACTTTGTTCCTATTTATAGAGAAACGTGGCCAACAACGATGAGGCCAGGGGTTCGGGCGGCAAGAAATTCTGGGAGCTGTCCCAGGAGATGGAGGAACAACCTCACTTGTATGAGGACGCCGCCTTCCCCACCGATCCTGAGACCACTGATGGTACCGCCGAGGATGACCCCACTGATGCCACCACTGATGGTGCCGCCAAGGATGCCACCACTGATGATGGCGGTGCACGCACAGATGGCAGCCAACCGAAGAGGCAATGGAAGGACCGGCGCCCGACCGTGCTCCGCACCCTCAAGGAGGAAGTTACTGAAGTGGACTCCAACGGGAATCCAATGGCGCCCGAACGAATAGTCAAGGGGTACTCGCTTTAGCTCGGGTGCATTCTCCGGAGCACCATCTCGATCAACACCGAGAACCTCAGGCATCCTGACCGAGGGAATTTGCGCAACCTCCTCTTCACGAAGCTGCACGAACGATACAAGTTCCCCGCTGAATTTGAAAACACAAGCCTCAAACGGAATAAAGTGAACAATGCTGCCCTCACGAAGATGAGCACGGCCCTGTCTACATGGAAAAGCAATGTGAAGAGAATGATCGAGAAAGGTGAGAGTTATGAGAAGATCAAGGAGAAAAATCCTTCGATCACCGAAGATGACTACAACGACTTCAAGATCAATTGCTCGAGCACCGCAAGCTCCGAATCAAGTAAGTGGGGGAAAGAAATGCGGGAGCTGAACTTAGGGGAACACACGCTCGGTCCCGGCGGTTACAGAGTGGCGGAGCCTATATGGGACAAGGAGGAGGCGGACCGTGCCGAGCAAGGCCTACCGCCCCTCTTCGATAAATACGGTGACAAGCAGACCAGGAACTTTGTCAGGGCCCGGTACAAGAAGGACCCGAAAACAAAGGATCTTACCACGGATCCGAAGACCAGGACGCTTGAGCTTGTTCTGGTAAGGAATACACCCCCGCGTAATTAGCTCCATATGGTTGCATTCTAATTAATGAAGCCAAATTTCTAAATGGTTCACATTCCTTCCGCAGGCGACTGAAAGCAGTAGCGCGGGGTCGACTAAGAGCAACCCTTGGGACACCACTCTAAATAGGGCGTTGAATGTAATGAAGAACAAGGATAAGCTCAGTAAGCCGACGTCAGCTGGTCGTGTGGCCGGCAAAGGCTTGTCGACAAAATGGTCGTCATACTATAACACTGGTGGGCGAAAGGAGAAAAAGACCAGCCCGGAAAGCCAGGCGCGCGAGGTTCAAGAACTCAGGGCACAGGTGGCGCGGATTCCGGAGATTGTCCAAGAGCAAGTGCAACAACAACTCAGAGCGACGATCACCGCCATTGTGCCTACCTTGATCCAGGGGATTAGTGCGTGGATTGTGGGTGGCCAACAGGGGCGGCCCCCGATTCCTAGCTTCATGGCCAGCAACTTGCAGACCGCGATGGCAGGGCCATTGGTGTCTCCGGCGGAGACGGCATTGGTGTCTCCGGCGGAGGCGGCACGGGAGCTTAATGCACCCGGGTGTACGCCGGCCGGCACCTCTGCAGCAAGCGGCCCCTCCGTCAACTGCACGCCCGCCGTTGGCAGTGCCTCGACATTAGCCGAGCTCGACGCCATCATCACGGTAACTAATTAAGCCTCTCTCGGCCGAGGACTTCATCTCCTTGCCTTTGACTGGGAATCCCTGACGCCCTACATGTTTTCGTAGGGCACCGCCGATGTTCCGTGCACTCTCCTGCACTTCGTGAACAACGAGTTGGTCGATGTCGCCAAGGGCAAAATCGTTCAACCGGGCAACCCCTTGTTCCACGGTACCCAGATGCCACCCAACTTGTTTAGGGTTCAACTGGTTCGGGTGCTGCCAGGCTGCGACGAGTTGTTACCTCCGATTCGACCCGTCGGGGCCGACGATGATGACGTGATGACCCTCAGCGCTTGCCTGAGCTGGCCCCTGCTTTGGCCGAAGAGCCAGATTCGTTTGGGGGCGGGGGACACCACCCCAAAGACAACACCGCCAGTCGTGTCGCCGCCAAGTCGGCCCCATGGCAAGACCGCCGCAACGGTGCCGGACATCCCTATGCCACTGGATCCAAACATGCATATGGCACAGGATCAGAACGACGACGATGACGACGATACATTTGCCAACGTCGATCAGTACTTTGCCGATCATGGGTATGGTGGCGACTTCATGGGGCCTCCTTCTCAAGAACCCAACCCAACAAAAGACGTGCGCGTTCTAGCTGGTACCGCGGAGAAGCCAAGTTGCAACAGGCGTCGTCTGCAGTTCAGCTCTCAGGAGACGCCTCCAGCTGCCGACTTCACCGAGCCTCAGATAGGCGAGGTGCGAAATATGATCAGCCCCAACACACTCAAGAAGGCGGTCTGTGAGCAGAACTCGGTCCCATTACATGAGAAGAAGAAGGCACACAAAAGAAAGACTAACAAGGGTGCGGGCCAGCCGGCACCGAGTATGATCCGTGCTCAGGACGGGCCACCTTCACCTGAGGATATCTCGAGGAGGGTGCATGTGGCGGGTAGGCCGATGCTACCGAGAAATATGCTCGATGCTGCAACCGGTGCTATGCGGAGTCTGCATGACAGTGTTCTTTCTTTGGAGAAGCGGCGTCTCAGAGAGAAGGATGTGGCATACCCGGTTTTCGCGGCCAAGGTGCCAGAGGGAAAGGGCTTTGTGGATAACTCCATCGGGGGTACGATCGTCCTGCGGTTTGATGACATCCACGCTATGTTGAACCTTCATCCGCTGCACTACACCTTCGTTCGGCTATTTTCGCTGAGTATGGAGATGCGGATCATTCGCGACAAGACCCCGGACATCGTGATAGTCGACCCCTTCTACATGCGTGCCAAGATCTTGGGCAGCGCTGGGGACCGGCAAGTCGCGAGTTCTTACCTCGAAGGCATCATTCTGGCAAACCAAGATAAGGATAACTTCCTCGTGCCTTACTTTCCCGAGTAAGTCCTCCCCTCAACCGCCCCATAACATATGAATTCTTAGATTTCGATTGTTTTTCCTTTAACATTCCGTGTTTTCTGCAGTGACACACATTGCACGCTCATCCTCCTAAGCCCCAAATATTCCATGGCCACGTATTTTGACCCAGACCGTCAGTCGAACGTAGACTACACAAATGTCAAGAAGGTTCTTGATGATGTTCTCCCCGGCTACATCAAATCTGGAGGCACCTTCACCAGGCCTATTCGTAAGTATGGCAAGCACGTGTTCTCCCACAATACGATGTTCTGCTGCGTCAAGCAGCCGCCTGGCGGTCAGAAGGGTGCCTACTACGCCATCCATCACATGCGGGCGATCGTATGGGACCATCATCACCTTCTTCTACCGAGTAGACTCAAAGATTGGGCCGCGAGCGTGTCGGCAATCCAGGACGCGGACATCAGACAAGAATTCTTTCGCATCCAGTCGGAGTTTGCGGAAATCATCCATCAAGATGTCCTTCGTACCTCGGGGCAGTTCTACCTCAGAAATCAACCGTCCAACAGTGACATCGACACAATCCTACAAATGCAGGCTGACAACGCCCGCTCTTTCATGACTCCCACGATAGACGGCGGCTTCATCCACGCTCCGGTCCCTTGAGTCTCATGTTGTAATTAAACTTTAATGAACTTGTAGTATGTCTCTTTGGTTTCGAGAGTCGTTCAACTTAAGATGTAATGGATGCTATTAATGTCTTGCTTTTCTCTTCCGATCGTTCTGTTGCATACTTATATATTGCTTATGTATTGTCTGTGAATTGGTACTAACGTTTCGTTTGGCTACTGCATAGCGATGCCGTGGTATGTCGTGTACAAGGGTAAGGTTCCCGGAGTCTACGACGACTGGGAGGAGTGTCGGAGACAGGTTCACCGATTCAGCGGTAACAGTTACAAAGGGTACGCCACTAAGGCCGACGCCAAATCTAGATACGCCCGCTATCTAGCGGGAGAGGGGAGGGAGCGTTGGAGGAACCGGATGAAGACGAGTTTCATCGTGATGATGCTCATCGTGATGACCGCAGCTCTCTTCTATGTGATGGTAGTTTAGATGATCGATATCGACTTGTAATGTGAAGACAAACTCGCGGTCTCGAGACTTGTAATATAATGTTCTATCTTTGTTTGGTCTTTTCAATTCGGAGACTAATATGATGACTTGTATTCGGAGACTAAAATGATGAATTGTATTCAGAGACTAATCTTCTATTGTATTCGATGAATCTGTTGTTGATGTGTGCTGTCTATATTTTGTCCAATTATACATTTTGTAACCTGTGCAAAAAACAGAAAATAAAAAAATAAAAAACCTAATATTCATACTAATGGCGCATCACATCATAGTGCGCCATTAGTATGCCAAAGGATACTAATGGCGCATCATTAAAGAGTGCGCCATTAGTATGCCGAAGTTACTAATGGCGCATCTTGCTGTCGTGCGCCATTAGTATGCCAAAGCACCTGGGTATACATGGCCCCCTGGGAGGCATACTAATGGTGCACTGTTGTATATACTAATGGCGCATTTGGGGTGCGCCATTAGTATACCAGATACTAATGGCGCACCTGTGGTGCGCCATTAGTAAAATATACTAATGGCATGCTACTAATGGCGCACCACTAATGCGCCATTAATGGCCAAATTAGGTGCGCCATTAGTAGGCCTTTTCCTAGTAGTGCCAGGAGAGCCTGGAAAGAATCGTGGAACAAAAATTCTATGATTTAGATGTCAAAGTAACTGAGATTCAGTCTGTTGTGGAGCAGCTACAGGATGACATGCAGGAGAGGAAGGGCAAGACAACCACTGATGCATTTTCCAGAGTGCCCTGAGCTTAGAGATCTGCTGCAGTGTCTATACCAGACACTAGAGCCACTTCATCTGCACCAGCTACAGCTTCAGTGCCACCAGCTCCAGCACCTACCCCATCAACTCCGTCTACTTCGACTGAAGCCTTCGTCCTTGGAGTTCTCCGGACACCACCACCTGAAGACCAAGCCTGAGAGACGTTCTAGTGCTATGCATTTTCTATGAACTTTTTGGTAACTTGTTGCCAAAGGGGGGGAAATATGTATAGATCATAGGCTTCGAGAGAGAGTGTTGCTTTTTATTCTCTCTTGCTTCGGTGGTTGAACTTTGTTTGCTTTTGATTGCTTGAGATACTATGCTATTATCTATGAGACATTGATGATCATGTGGTTGATCATAAGCTACACTTATGCTTGTTGGATGATATTATCTTACTTATCCTTATATGATCATTCACTTTGCTTGGTGATGTGTGCATGTATTTAATTCTTATCATTTTGAGCGCTCCACCAAGATGTATGTGACATGGAAGAGTAACCCAAGATCCTAACTCATTGTGCATTTGCAGTCTAAAGCAAATCTTAAGATATGCACAAATTTAGGGGGAGCTCTTGCTTTTCACATACTTCTCAAAGCGACAATATCTTTCACTATTATTATTATTTGTCGAAGCTTTGATCTATATGTTGTCATCAATTACCAAAAGGGGGGAGATTGAAAGTGCAACTATCCCCGGATGGTTTTGGTAATTCCTAACAACATATAGCTCATTGAGCTAACATTATTCCAAGATTAATATTTCATGAAAAGCTAAATGAATGGCATGGCATGGATGAGGAAAGTGGATCCCTCAAAATTCTAAGGATAAAAAGTTTGGCTCAAGCTTCAAGATCAAGACTCTACATTTTATATTTTAGTGATCCAAGACCACATTGAGTCTATAGGAAAAGCCAATACTATCAAGGAGGGATGAGGTGTTGCTTAATGGCTTGCTTTCTCAAAGTGCTTAGTGATATGCTCCAAAAATCTCAACTACCTTCCCACATCCACATATGACCTAAACCAAAAGTCAAACTCGGCCCCACCGATTCCTTCTATCCGGCGCCATCGAGTTTCAAATGTCATAGCCACTGCCACAAACCCTAGCAATTCGGTTTCACCGATAGGGATCTCGGTCTCACTGAGATGGGATTGTAATCTCTCTGTTTCCCTTCGTAACGTTTCGGTCTTACCGAGATGAGCGATCGGTCCCACCGAGATTGCAATGTAAACTCTCTGTTTCCCTTTTGTAAAATTTCGGTCTCACCGAGATGAGCGAATCGGTCCCACCGAGTTTACCTGACCAACTCTCTGGTTAGCTTATTACCAAAATCGGTCCCACCGAGTTTGTGTAATCGGTCACATCGAGATTACGTTATGCCCTAACCCTAACCATATCGGTCTTACCGAGTTGCATCTCAGTCCCACCGAAAATCCTAACGGTCACTAGGTTTGCTAAATTGGTCCGACCGAGTTTAACCATTCGGTCCCACCGAGTTTGGCAAATTGTGTGTAACGGTTAGATTCTGTGTGGAGGCTATATATACCCCTCCACCCACTCTTCATTCTTGGAGAGAGCCATCAGAACATACCTACACTTCCAATACACATTTTCTGAGAGAGAACCACCTACACTTGTGTTGAGGTCAAGATATTCCATTCCTACCATATGAATCTTGATCTCTAGCCTTCCCAAGTTGCTTTCCACTCAAATCTTCTTTCCACCAAATCCAAATCCTGTGAGAGAGAGTTGAGTGTTGGGGAGACTATCATTTGAAGCACAAGAGCAGGGAGTTCATCATCAACACACCATTTGTTACTTCTTGGAGAGTGGTGTCTCCGAGATTGGCTAGGTGTCACTTGGGAGCCTCCAACAAGATTGTGGAGTTGAACCAAGGAGTTTGTAAGGGCAAGGAGATCGCCTACTTCGTGAAGATCTACCGCTAGTGAGGCAAGTCCTTCGTGGGCGACGGACGTGATGGAATAGACAAGGTTGCTTCTTCGTGGACCCTTCGTGGGTGGATCCCTCCATGGACTCGCGCAACCGTTACCCTTCGTGGGTTGAAGTCTCCATCAACGTGGATGTATGATAGCACCACCTATCGGAACCACGACAAAAACATCTGTGTCTCCAATTGCGTTTGAATCCTCCAAACCCTTCCCTTTGCATGCTTGCTTGAATTGTGTAGAGATTGCTTGACTTGTGCTAAGATAGCTAAAATCTGCCAAGAACTAAAATTGGGAAAAGGCTAGATTTTTATTTGGTCAAGTAGTCTAATCACCCCCCTCCAGACATACTTTCGATCCTACAGGCCCTCGTTGTTGAGTGTGTGGTGGTGCGCGTGGGAGACAAGGGAGACGTGGGTGAGTGGGGGGGTCGGTTAGGTCAAGGGGTGAGGGGATAGGATAAGGAGTGGGGGGGGGGCGACCGGTTGGGCCGGCAAGGCGGCCTGGTGGGCCGAAGCCTAGGGGGGTTCTCCTTTCTTTTGTATTTTGTTTTGTTTTCTATTTTTATTCTTTTCCTTTATCTATTTTATTTTACTGTTTTAGCTCAAGTTCCTCTCTTATTTTATTAATATAAACTATAAAAATAGTCCCTAATTTAGTGTTATGAAATAGGCTAGTGTCACAAAAGTTTGGGCAACTAAATAAAATATTCTAATATTTTAGTTATTGTTAAAGGCATTTAACTAATTGTTTTGTTGCTGTTTTATCCATCTTAGATTATTTAAACATTTTATGAAAGTGGGGTTTTCTTCATCACAATTACCTATGAATTAATTGGCACAACCCGAACATTTTAGTTTTAAAGTTTCAAAACTTTTGTTGTTTGCCTTGATTTTGAATTTGAATTTTGAATCGGTTTTTGAACTAACCCGAGATTAACTACAGTGTCAGAGGCGGCGTGGCATCATTAGTAGAGGGTTACTGTAGCTCAATTATCCGGGCGTCACATAAACCTCCTTATATCTTCCTCAAAACAGCCACCATACCTACCTATTATGGCATTTCCATAGCCATTCCGAGATATATTGCCATGCAACTTTCCACCGTTCCGTTTATTATGACACACTTCATCATTGTCATATTGCCTTGCATGATCATGTAGTTGACATCGTATTTGTGGAAAATCCACCATGCATAATTTATCATACATGTCACTCTTGATTCATTGCCCATCCCGGTACACCGCCGGAGGCATTCATATAGAGTCATATCTTGTTCTAGTATCGAGTTGTAATCATTGAGTTGTAAATAAATAGAAGTGTGATGATCATCATTAATAGAGCATTGTCCCCAAAAAAAGAGAAAGGCCAAATAAAAAGGAAGGCCCAAAAAAGAAAAAGAAAAAAATAAAATAAAATAAGAAGGGGCAATGCTACTATCCTTTTTCCACATTTGTGCTTCAAAGTAGCACCATGATCTTTCTGATAGAGAGCCTCTTATTTTGTCACTTTCATATACTAGTGGGAATTTTTCATTATAGAACTTGGCTTGTATATTCCAACAATGGGCCTCCTCAAGTTCCCTAGGTCTTCGTGAGCAAGCAAGTTGGATGCACACCCACTTAGTTTCTTTTGTTGAGCTTTCATACATTTATAGCTCTAGTGCATCCGTTGCATGGCAATCCCTACTCCTTGCATTGACATCAATCGATGGGCATCTCCCTAGCCCATTGATTAGCCATGTAGATGTGAGACTTTCTCCTTTTTTGTCTTCTCCACATAACCCCCTCATTATATTCTATTCCACCCATAGTGCTATATCCATGGCTCACGCTCATGTATTGCGTGAAAGTTGAAAAAAAGTTTGAGATTACTAAAGTATGAAACAATTGCTTGGCTTGTCATCGGGGTTGTGCATGATGAGAGCATTCTTGTGTGACGAAAATGGAGCATGACCAAACTATATGATTTTGTAGGGATGAACTTTCTTTGGCCATGTTATTTTGAGAAGACATGATTGCTTAGTTAGTATGCTTGAAGTATTATTATTTTTATGTCAATATTAAACTTTCTTGAATCTTATGGATCCGAACATTCATGCCACAATAAAGAAGATTACATTGATGATTATGTTAGGTAGAATTCCACATCAAAAATTCTGTTTTTATCATTTACCTACTCGAGGACGAGCAGGAATTAAGCTTGGGGATGCTTGATACGTCTCCAACGTATCTATAATTTTTGATTGTTCCATGCTATTATATTATCTATTTTGGATGTTTATGGGCTTTATTAAACACTTTTATATAATTTTTGGGACTAACCTATTAACCCAGAGCCCGGTGCCAGTTTCTGTTTTCCCCTAGTTTCAGTGTTTCGCAGAAAAGGAATATCAAACGGAGTCCAAATGGAATGAAACCTTCAGGAGCGTGATTTTGGAACGAAGATGGTCCAGGAGACTTGGAGTTGAAGTCAAGGAAGCTTCCAGGTGGCCACGAGGCAGGGAGGCGCGCCTGCCCCTGGGCGCGCCCCCACCCTAGTGGGCCCCTCGTGGCTCCCCTGACCGACTTCTTTTGCCTATATATATCCATATACCCTAAAAACATCGGAGAGCACAATATATCGGGAGTTCCGCCGCCGCAAGCCTCTGTAGCCACCGAAAACCAATCTAGACCCGTTCTGGCACCCTGCCAGAGGGGGGAATCCCTCTCCGGTGGCCATTTCATCATCCTGGTGCTCTCCATGACGAGGAGGGAGTAGTTCACCCCCGGGGCTGAGGGTATGTACCAGTAGCTATGTGTTTCATCTCTCTCTCTCTCTCTCTCGTGTTCTTGAGTCGTCACGATCTTGATGTATCACGAGCTTTGCTATTATATTTGGATCTTATGATGTTTCTCCCCCTCTACTCTCTTGTGATGGATTGAGTTTTCCCTTTGAAGTTATCTTATCGGATTGAGTCTTTATGGATTGAGAACACTTGATGTATATCTTGCACGTGCTTATCTGTGGTGACAATGGGATATCATGTGATCCACTTGATGTATGTTTTGGTGATCAACTTGCGAGTTCCGTGACCTCATGAACTTATGCATAGGGGTTGGCACACGTTTTTGACTTGACTCTCCGGTAGAAACTTTGGGGCACTCTTTGAAGTCTTTGTGTTGGTTGAATAGATGAATCTAACATTGTGTGATTCATATCGTATAATCATACCCACGGATACTTGAGGTGACATTGGAGTATCTAGGTGACATTAGGGTTTTGGTTGATTTGTGTCTTAAGGTGTTATTCTAGTACGAACTCTAGGATAGATTGAACGGAAAGAATAGCTTCATGTTATTTTACTATGGGCTCTTGAATAGATCGATTAGAAAGGATAACTTTGAGGTGGTTTCGTACCCTACCATAATCTCTTCATTTGTTCTCCGCTATTAGTGACTTTGGAGTGACTCTTTGTTGCATGTTGAGGGATAGTTATATGATCCAATTATGTTATTATTATTGAGAGAACTTGCACTAGTGAAAGTATGAACCCTGGTATATGCTTCTCACAAACCAAAACTTCTCACAACAAGCATGATGGTTTCGGTAGGAACGTCCCACCTTTGGGGATGAAATGTTATCCATTGCCTCTTATTGCTTTCAAATTTTTTCTCGTGTCAACGTACAACAACAGGAGTGTTGTGTCAATTTTTGTGATTTTTCGGGGATCATTTGGACATTTTTATGCATTAACTAAGTTTTCAATGCATTTATGTGCATAATTCAAATTTGAACTACATGCACATGCTCCAGTGCATATAAATTGGTTGAATAATCAAATATGTGTCCTTGGGTGCATGCTTAGGTCCCATGCAATAAATGGGAATGAATTTCAAACACCAGGGCACCGTTGATTTCCGGCAAAACATTGAGATGCGTGGTTTTTAAATTCTAGTAAATCCAAAACTCGTCTGAAATTCATGAAACTTGGCATGCTATCATGGAATGGCATCCGACATGCTGTGGTATTTTTTGTGTCCATTTTGAGAGAAGGCGCACTCGAATAACAGCCAACAAAGGCATTTTGAAAAAATAGCTACCACGTTAATATATCAAACGTTTATATAATTCAAACCGTGTGCGTTCTCTTAACCATTCATGTGATGCCACGTGTCTTGGTTTTAATGTCCATAGGAGGTGCCGTGCGGACAGCTGCTTGACCTTGACTGAACAGGAGGCGTGCGAGCGCAGTCCAGTGTGCAGGCTGACCGAGAGGCGTGCAAGCTGTCCTCCAAATGCGCAGGCTCACCGGGAAGCATGCGAGCTGTACGCTACGCAGGCTCACTGGGAAGCAAGCTCTTTGACTTCCATGGCTGCCCGCCTTCCTCTACATTAATGGCGCCCGAGCCGCTGCTTAATACGGGTGGCCTTACTGTTCGCCTCACATTCCCCCCCCTGCAGACCTCCACCAACGCCATGGCGCAGAAGGATCATCTGCCACTGGTCTTCAAGTTTGGTGAAGTCGGCTCCGAGCCAAAGGAAATAGAAAGTAAGGAGGAATGGGGCCTCATGGACATGTCCCAGAATGAGCTGGCCGCGGCGGTTGCTGCCCCCGCTCCCATCCCAGCTACCATCCCAGCTCCCGCGCCAGCGACCATCCCCGTAGCATTGACGGGCTGGTCGCCGAGCACTATCATAGAGCTAGAAGCCGCGTGCGTCAGCGAGGTGTCCGCGGACCCGCGCGAGCTCGTGTACATGCCAGCGCCAGCGCCCGTGCCCGTGCGCTCCCCTCCACCCACCAAGGCACCGGTCCCTGTGCGTTTGGTCGCACCAACCGCGCCCGTGCCCGGGCGCGCGCCCTCCTCAGCGGCATGGGACGCCACCGTCGACCGTTACCTCTCAGCGCCGCCAGCTGCCGTCCTCCCGCGCCCCGCTTGTCGATCACGCAATGACATGATGTTTGATTTACAAGTGAAGAACATTTTGTGCTGCATTGAAGACTTCAACAACGGCGTCCCGGACGACAACAACAACGACGGCACGACACGCCGCCTCCGCCACCACCGGAAATAGTTTTTTTCTTGGGTTTAATACTGTATCTCGATCATATGAATATAGATTCGCAGTATGACTGAATGAAAGATATGGTTTGAGCAAACTTGCATTTCTCTCTCTTAATGTACAGACTAATCAAACGATTTCCTTTTGAAAGAAACGTCAATGGTTTTTAAATATAAAACACTGATCGCAAACGTTTTAGTTAGAACACCCGTATGCGAACCGACAGCTTCCCCAGGAAGCCAAGGGAAAATGTGCCAAGCAGGATTTGTGCAACACTTGATCGCAAACGTTTTAGACAGAACACCCGTATGCAAAGTGAGAGCATGATTTGTGCAGCTCTTCAACACAAACAGTTCTTTTAGATGACCCGTGTGCAACCACTTACAAACAATTTGGGTATGTTGCCATTTGTCAAATCGGAAAGATTGACATTTGTTGATCTAGTAACATTGTCATTTGTTAACCTTGTAACACTGTGATTTGTCAAAATATGAAGCTAAAAATCACTGGCAGTATCTAATTTTTGCAACTAAAATTCAGTAATTAAGCATAGATTTCATTCATACATTAAGCAGTCGTTCTTAATTTATACAAATAGTTCTACTCGATAGCTGAACCGACCAAACTTTTCCCCAATTGTTGCCAGCCACGTACTAAAATAGCTAGTTCAACTATATATACTAGCTAATTTTAAGTAGGTTGTACAATTTCACCACATCTATAGTCAGATGAACTGAACAAAATAGCCCCTAAATAGTACTACTACTATACTACGGAGGGGCTTTGTACTACTTCTGGTTGCCTGTCCTCTGCCGAGCGCGCTCAGTAAGAGGCAGAGGAGGAGGAGCCTACCGACGAGCTGGGCAACCGCAATACGGTGCCTGCCGCTGCTGCAGCTTCAGCGACGCTCACCTCGAATGCCCTCTACCGCTCCATATGACCGCTCTCGAAGCGGTGGTTCTCCTCGTAGATCTCCGGATTCCTCGCCTCTAAGGCGGTGTGTGCCGCTGCCACGGCGGCGGTAAGGCTCTTTCCGTGCTCGACGAGGCACTCCTCCTCCTCCCGCAGGAACTCGGTGTAGCGGGCAAGGTCGCTGACGCACATGCAGGCATCCACCTCCGCCTCCCGCCTTCGGCGGTGGTGGCGGAGCGGGTGATGACCCCGGCGGTCAACGATGGGCTGGCAGCCACGGAGGCCGATGATGGGCTGGCGGCCACGACCACCACCTCCCACCTTCAGGCTGCGGTGGCACAGCGGGTGATGTCCATGGTGGCCGGCAGTGGGGTGGCGACCACGACAGCCACCTCCCGCCTTCGGGCCGCGATGGCGGAGCGGGCGATGGCCCTGGCTTTCAATGGTGGTGTGGCGGCAACGGTGGTCGGCAATAGCTGCCGACGGGCAGCGGCAGTGGAGCGTGTGGTGGGTGTCCCGTGCACACCCAACAGGGACGCCACGCGCACTACACTACGCCGGGGACTGCGCGCCACCGCAGTGTAGCCTCCCAGCTAGAGCTGTCCTCTATTGACGGCGGAGTGGCTGAGCGATGACGACGGACCGGTGCCATTGGCGATTGTGGGAGAAGCAGACGAGATAAGCTACAGGGAGGGATGGGAAAATGCGATGCAGAACTCGTCGGCCATGAGGGTTTATATAGCAGGCCGATAAGCATTGGGATTTTGGGGGATTTCACCGAGTCAAGCGGGAAGCTTGCACGGGAACCTGCGAAGTTGCACCGGAACGGGCTCACCGACGATTCATTGGCACCACTGTTTGGCCAAAAGAATGCCCATGCGCGTTGCGCAAGCTTGTGTTGTAAGCCGTCTGTGGCAGCGGGGTGACAAGACGTGCGAGAGGAGGACGAAAGGACACATGCACATATGGTTAATACAAAAAAACGTTTGTGGTTTAATTACCTACCATACACCCATCCTGGTTTATAAGTAGGATTTAACTAATAAAATACGAATGGATGTCGCCAAATATTATATAGTTGGATTCGTATTTGAACATAGTTTCCAATTATATAATTTTTATAACATGCATTAACATTTTGGTGGTTAGATTTAAGGGCAAAGTATGGCATAGAATATAAAGGGGACTATAGACCAAGACGGAGGTAGTAGCACAAGTCCGCTCTCTATGCAGCGACGCAACTGTCAGCCGGCTTGTAGGCGACCATTTCCTGCGTGTTCAACGGCTCTATGCATGTGGTTGCTTGCGGTTGAGGCGGCCGCGGCGCGTTCTGCTCTCGCATCCCGCCGCGCGCGCTCTACTCTCGCGTCCCTCCGGGTGCTCTGCCCTCGTCCCTCCACGCGCCCTGCCAGTGTTTGGGGCCGGCGCACGACCACGCATGTTTGTGTGCATGCGGTTGCACCGGGCGTGGCGCAACGATGTAGTTACACGCTGCAAAAACTGCCATGCGGACGCGCCGAGAATCCACGCCACCCGGCCCCCTTCTATTCATGCGTCCATTTACCTTCATCTCTCATCTCACACCACACAATAAGCACACCCACGAGGACACATACAGAGAGGACATCCAACGGTTCCAATGGCGCTCCCCATGGCTCCAATGGTGCTCCCAGCAGCCGACGACGACAACGGCGGGCAGTTCACCACGCAACACATCATGGACACCCACGTGAGGGGGAAGGCTCTCTCAGTGGTGTACACAAACGATCCGGTCTCGGTGGAGATCTCCGTCCAAACTATGGAGCAGTTCCTTGCCGAGGACAAGTACCAAGTGGTCGGCTTCGACCTCGAGTACACCATGGGTCGTGCCGGGCATGATCAGAAGGTTGTCGTTGCCTAGTTGTGCGTGCGACATGACGTCCTCGTCTACCACTACCGCCTAGCCACAAGGCCTTGCGAGTGTTTCTCCAGGTTTATCAACAGCTCCGACTACAGTTTCGCTACGATGGACACCACCAACGATCTAAAAGAGCTCAAGGTTTCGGGCTTGAACTGCCCAAATCTTGTCAAGATCCAGCACCACTACAAGGTCCGAGGGAGCGACAACAACAAACTGAACTCCCTGGTTGACCTCGCCTCGTCCATCATCAACCCCTACTACGCGAAGATGAAGGAAGAGAGCGAGAAGGACAAGAATGCCTGGCACGGTGTTTGGCATGAGAGACTGGATGAAGAACACGTCAAGTACGCGGCCAAGGACGCGTACACAAGCTACGAGATGTACAGGCGGATCATTGACATGAGGAACTGTCTTCTTCCTACCTCAGATGAGGGATCGAGCCACATAGCAGTGGCGGGAGCATCACAAGAAGTAGATGACTAGACGATCGTTTCTCCTACTTTAGAATGCATGCGATTGTTTATTGAGGTGTGTGCGAATGATCTGTATAGTCACTTATGTAATTGGATGTTTATTTCAGTTATATATATATATATACATGTTATTCTTCTATAGACAGAGCAAATCACACAGCTTATTAGCAGCAATCATCTATGTTATTATTGGTCTTCGCACACATTTCTGATTATGGACCTGTTTGCCGTGTATCACACACATCTTGTTCAGTTGAACCGTGTTCAGTTGAACTGTTTCCATTATGTTCCCTAATCACACATAGTTCATCCTAGTGAATCGTATGATGTATATCTCACACACCTTCATCTGGCTGCCCGTTTCTTTTGTTCCTCCTCATCACAAAGAGTTCATCCGAGTGAACCGTATGTTGTATATCGCACCCGCCTTCATCTGGCTGCCCGTTTCTTTTGTTCCGCATCATCGCGAACAGTTCATTGAACTGAATCGTATGCCCTGCATCGCACACGCAATTAAAATCAGAACCGTGTTTGATGCATCCGTCATCACAAACTTTTTGCACCTTTTTGACGGGGTTTTTACACCACTGTTTGCGATTATGGCATCGCACACAGTTTTGTTGAAGGGTCTCTAATCGCAGTGTCGTGTTTGTACCATCCCACAGTAGTGACTGCAAGATGAAATAAGCTTATTCATACGTTGACTTGCTGATTGCAGTGCGGAACGATCCTGTCATGTGTGGAGGAGCAAACAAGCAGTGCAGCCGAAGGTGGAAATCAACTAAGGACTTATGAAATTATATATAATCTTCCTCCGGCAGGTCAGTATCCCCTTCATCCAGATGATCGTGTTTTTTCATGCCGAGCTATTGATATGTGCTACTGTTTTGCAACACCATTTAAGTATATCTATTGTTTTCCTATCTTTTCAGATTCAGGACAATGAAGATGATTTCAGGGGAACTGCACAATGTGGACTGATGTTGAGTCATCTCTATTACCTCATGTGTTTGCTGCAAATGTGTCAGCATCAATTGCAAGATGAGGAAGCCAGCTAGCTGTGGAGTTGCCAACATGCTCAAAGTGCTCGCAACGATTGACAAGAAACAAGCATGCCCAGGAAATTAATGCGTGTGTGGGGAGGCCCTTTGCTCGGAGAAGCATCGACTGATTTTCTTTATTTCCACACCTTCTCCTAGCTTTGTATTGGTTATAGTATGGTGAATCATTGAGATGCATAAACATGCTGAACTTTTATTCTTCTGAATAGTATGCATATCGTATCTTCTGAAGCTTAGTTTAATGTGAATGTTGACTAGCCTGTGAACCTTCACAATCTAGTAAGTATATTGTAGGCATGTTATTTGACACCTCACTTTGCTGCGCTACGCGACCAGTGTGAGTGTCTGCATCCAATACCGCATCCTCTAATTTGGTGGATGCCAAGTTGAAAAAGGTTATCGATAGTAGCCATAAGCTGGAGGCATCTTTTTTTTCTTTCGAATGGGCAATAAGCTGGAGAGTGTCTCGGGCTGCCTCTAGCACAAGGCCCTCCAGTACGAAACATGGGCAGCCGACTGGGCCGATACAAAAGCCTATCCATCTTAAAGCCCATTTGTTTTTTTTGCGAGGAGAAGCCCATATTTCTTGAAGAGGGGGCGATCCCAGAAAAACCCTCCTTCCTCCTCGCTTCCACTTATACTGCAGCTCGCTGGACTCTCCCGCTTCCGTCTCCCCCCAATTCCCCTGCTCCCCATCTTCCTCACTCATCCAACAAACCCCCTCTCACCTTTTTCCTCACTCGTACAGAAAATGCCTGCTCCTTTTCTTCCACTCGTATAGAAAACCCCAGCCATCCTTCTTCCCCACTCGCACTACCACTAGGCTCGTCTCTAGCTACTCTGCTCAAACCCGTGAGCTCGGCGCGACGCCCGCAAGGAAAATGGAGTCGGCTGTCCCTAGTGCCAAGAAGATGAGGCTCCCGCCAGCTGTAGATCCCGCACTCGGCAACGCGGGGAGCAGCGGCGAGCCCCCCCCGCCCCCACCCGGATCTGAGGAACCCATAGAATCTCCTGTGGACCGCATCAGCGATCTCCCAGACGACATCCTTGGGGAGATCATCTCTCTTATCCCACCAAGGATTGTTGCCGCACACAAGTCCTCTCAACTCGGTGGCGCCCGATATGGCGCACTGCACCCCTCAATCTCGACTATCGTTAGATTTCTATCCTTCCTGAATTTGATCTCCTCAGAGCCATCGTCTCCTCTCACTAGCAGGGCCTTGTTCAACGCATCTGCATCCGGACACGCTACCTGCTGTCCATACCCTGCACGGTGGACGCATGGCTGACATCCCCTGAATTCGGAAAACTCCAGCATTTTGAGTTCTACCATTACCACGAAAGTTTCGTACCATGAACACACCAAGAATTTGTGCCCACACCACCATTGTCCATCTCGTGGTTTTCCTCCTCTCTCCACACTGCCACCTTCGCCCGGTGCCATCTACCACACGATCTGGTACAAATGCTTCGACTTCCACTGCTAATTTTTTTTGCTTGTGGTGGTTTATCTGTCGGAGGCCTCACTGCACAGCATCATCCACTCCGGTTGCCCTGCCCTGGAGCGCTTGCTGATTGTTCTGGGAATAGAAATCCCTATCAGTTGTCTCCAAATAAAGTCGCCTCACCTTAAAAGCATTGGAATTTTTTTTGAAGGACAGCAACTCATCATCGAAGATGCCCCTTCACTTCAAAGGTTGCTCCTTGATGATTGTTATAAACCTTCGCAAATAACTATCGTCTCTACGCCCAAACTAGAGACCTTGGGTGTAATTTGTGATCCATTTAATGACGTAGGAAGTTGGTGTTTGGCTCCTCACTTTTTTAGGTATCGTATATTATCATCTACACATTTGTAATCATAAGATGCCTTTTCATTTGTGTGCATAAGTTTTATATCATCTTGGAGTACACTTTGGGTATTAATATTATGTTATATGCTCAATGAACAGTTCGTCCATGGATAGCCTATCAATGTTGTTGGATTCTGTCAAGATCTTATATATCAGAATGTTTAGTTTGATCTGAACATAATTATTGGCTTGCTACAATGCTTTCGATCTCTGGAGAATTTATATATAAAGGTGATGATTTCATGCACATTGAAAGCCCGTATATATTGTACTTAAATTAACCATTCAGTTGTCGCTCTTTTGACATACTCTTTTTTTAGACCTTAACTGTATACAGTCTCCATGTCTACTTAGGCACAACCACATGGAGCAAAACATATAACCAATCAATGGCGTAATAAGCACCAGGATTTTCTCAATTCTCATGACATTCGTTTGAGGACAATAACGGTGGATGGATATGCATCCAACCAGGAAAACAGAAGCTTTGTCACATTCTTCATGTTGAATGCGAGGTTACTATTATCCATGAGGCTTAAGTTTTTCATAAAGAGATTTCTCACGGACGGACATGTTGAACAACAAAAAAAGAAGTTTCAGGTGGACAAATGGGCTTTTGAACATGCTCAGCCTCTATTTACAACAACTTGAAGTCATCCTTCAATAATTTTTTTGCATAGGATGTTGATTTTATGGATCAGGTCGGTCCATTTGTTTGTTACTGCGAAAAAGAGTGGTTGGGTTAGATGTTATTGCCATGTTCAATCTGGGTTTTGTCTAAATTTGATGAACAATTAATCCTTGGGCTTTTTGTACAGTTTGTAAGCTTCAATTACATGTTGTTTCCCTCGTACTCCCCTCCGCTTGCCACTACACTGCCGCACCTTCCAGTGCTCCGGTTCGTTCCGTCCAAGGCCTCGCCGTCATTCTCCTCCTTGGTTCGCTCGCTGTGCCCGCCGCCGTCTGGCGTTGTCAACATGGTAAACAACCGAGAGGAATCAGGAGATGACTGTACGTGGAGAGGCTGACAGTAGGGACCCACCATGGTCATTGCATTTCGCAAGCAGGTGCCTCGTTATTAATCCTACAAGCCAAAAAATACTTCTCCTAATTATTTGAAAACTAGGTCCCACGCCATTGTCAATGTAGTCAATAAACGAGAAAATTACACAACGAGCGGATAACAACAGGGATGCAGCAGCTCGCCCAATTACTTTATAGTTTTAGAGATGGAGCTCAACTGCGCGCTGTGCGGGGGCTGTGTCCCGTCTAGCCCACGCTTACGCTTTTATTTAAGCACATGACGAGCGCAGTTAATATCTTTTTTCTTTTTTAAAATGGCTAGCCCAGTTCTTTTTTGGAGAATACCCAACCGAGGCCTACTTGCTTTTCTCAGTCCTGTTGGGCTACAAATCTTTCAAGACGGGGAGGGATGTAAGTAGTAAGAAATGGGCTTCACCACAAAATGGTCTATAAGTTGTAAGAAATGGGCTATAAATTTTTAAACCAAAGCCAACCGGCAATTACATTAAAATATCGTTTTTCTGGATTTCTCTACTCTTATAAAAAGCAGAGTTGGTGATGATGATGTGCCTGCCATCCTGCAACATAGGCCGTCCGATCTATATCTAACAGATAGGAAGGAAACTATGACAATTTACCCGCACTCCTCTCCACATTTGCAGATACGGACTTCCCTCGTTCATCCTTTTCCCCCACAAGATAAACTACTCATACAAATGCATCCTCATGTTCCGTGCAACGCACGGGCATCTTGCTAGTAAATATTTTAAATTTCATTCATTTTTTTGTGGAGATTTTTTTGAATTTTATTTTGATATAATTTTTTTTAAATTATTTTTAACGTGACTTGAAATTTTGTGACTAAAAGAGTTTGGATCCCACCGAAATATGAAAATTTTCATTGAACTTTTTAGCAGTGCCCAGAATATATCGTCTGTAATGCTAATAAAAAAGAATATGGGCTTCAAAATATCCTTAAGAATTAGCAAATGGGCTGTAAATTATTGAAAATAATGGCTAATGGGCTGTATGATGTTCTCCACAGATTTGGAGGCTGACTTCTGGGCCTACTAGGTTGATGATGATGTTGTCCTAAAAAAATTGACGCATACGCAAGGCTTTGTCAACTTAGTCAACACAGAGCAGTGACTGTTGGATGTCCATCCAACGGCCGTCGTGCTTCTTCAATCTCTGATCTTCCTGCTCCAGCCGCCCAAACCAGCGCCGGCGGGACTGCCTGCTCCCTCCTCCCGTGGACGGTTGTGTTGCCGCTAGGCCATCCCTCTACCCACCCACACATTCATTTATTTTCCGGCGACGTCAGCCTCACCCCGCAGCCGACCAGTCAGCGCTCGTACTCCCCTGAATGTGGGCATCCACTACCGCATCTTCCCTAGCTCCATGTCATTCCCTTCCTAGGCCTCGCCGTCATCCACCGCCCTGGTGCTCTCAGCGTGGCGTGGTCGACGTGGTCAACGAACGACATCCATTAGAAGTGGACTATACGTGGAGAGGCTGACAGCTGAGTCCACGGCCGCACACAAGGAAATGCCTCCTTATTACGAGCAAAATAATGACTCCTCCACCTGACAGTTGGGACCCACCAAAAGGGCCTATGTATTTCGCAAAAACATCCCCTCGCTGTCAGCTCGGACCCACCAGCTATATCTTCGCACGCAAGGAAGTGCTTCCTTATTACGCACAAAAAATGAATACTCCCCCTGCTAGCTGGGACCCACCATAGTGGGAGGCTGACTTGTGGGCCTACTAAGTTGACGGGGACGGAGGGCTTTGTCAACTTTAATCAATATGAACGATTCTAGCTCTAGTGACCGTACGATGTCCATCCAGCAGCCGTAGTGCTTCTTCAACCTCTGGTCTTCTTGCTCCAGCCGCCCAAACCAGCACCGGTCATGCCGCCTGCTCCTGCCTCCCGTGGCCGGCTATGCTGCCGCGGAGGCCTCACCGCCCCCTACTACTCCCACCACTGGTCAGGCCGTCCCTCTACTCACCCACACCCCCTATTATTCTACAGCGACGGCAGCCTCACACCGCAGCTAAACCAGTGAACCCTCGTTGTCCTCTCCGCGTGGGCATCCACTGCCGCGTCTTCCTCGGCTCCACGTCGTCCCCTTCCTAGGCCTCGTCCACCGCCTTGGTGCTTTCGGCGCGGCATGGTCAATGTGGTCAAGGAACGACTTCCATCGGAAGAGTACTGTACGTGGAGAGGCTTACAGCTGGGTCCACGGCCGCAGCAAGGAAGTGCAACCTTCTTACGCGCAAAATAATGATTCATCCACCTGACAGTAGGGACCCACCGGATGGGCCACCGTATTTCATGAAAAAACATTTCCCCCTTGACTGCTGGAACCCACCAGCTACATCTTCGCATGCAAGGAAGTGCCTCCTTATCCTCCCTGACAGTCGGGACCCACCTGGTCGAAGCGTACGTAGCGTTGTCATTCTGGTCGTGAACGTGTACATACATACGATCGGTCTGTCTGCAGGCTGCAGAGACGAACCGACCGAGTAAGGAAGGGCACGTGTCGTAGTAGAGGTGTGCACGTAGCATGTACACATACGTACATCAAGGGTGCAAGAAAGTAAATATGTCGGAGGAAATAGCTATGGATAGCCTAGCCGGCTTCCCCCGGCCCTTCTGAAAAAGTTACGAGCCCGCCCGGCTCTCAAGAATCCAAGACATGGGGCCGCCTTCCCCTTGCTGCCTGCCACCCAGGCCGGCTTTCGGAAGGCGGTCCGACTTTAGCCCTCATGAGAAGGTCGACTCCAAGAAGCCGGCCATGAGAAGGCCGACTCCAAGGAGCCGGCTCCCCATAAAGCGGTCAAGACCGTACTCACAAAAGTTTGCACCCACCTAACGGCGGTGCAACGGGGCGTGGCTACAGTAAAGCCTGCCACCCCCGAATCCCGGAGCACGCCCGGCACAGTGCGCCGTACGGGGTAGGCATGACCCATCCGGCGCGGCACTGTTTCCATGTTGACCCTGGCATCACCCACGACGGGCCACCCGCGTGGCCCACAGACGGTGGGCCCCTTTGAGCAGAGAGACGCCCGAAGGTGGCCACGCCTCCAACCAGTCGGCCCAAGACAGAGCCGGCTCCCCGCAGCCGGCTTGCCGCCTCCCTCAAAGAAGACGCCCCATAAAGGAGACAAGACGCGGTGAGGCTACAGCGATCGCCTGACAGGCGGCGGTACTGTAGCCACGCTTACCACGATGAAGCTCACGTCAACAAGATGGAGCCACAGTAACCAGCGGCTGACCAGGCCCTGGACAGTGGGGCCTGCCTGTCGACCAAGGGGCCGGCAGTCGGCGGGACCCACCAGTCGGCGGGCCCCAGCAGCCGGCGCAGAAGCCGGCGAGCGCAGTCACAGACGGCTGGGCCCCGCGCCCAGTCGGATTACCATTGTACCCTCGGGGGTAGGCCTATATAAACCCCCCGGAGCACCCATGCAAAGGGTTGGACCCCTTGCTAGTCCTAGACACCACACAAGGAGAAGAAGCAGGCTAGCCGTGCCCTTCTTCCTCCTCCCACCCAACAGCTCAAGGAGCGTTGTGTAGCTACTTGATTCATCTAGTGAACATGCGGAGACCCCGCAGAGCAGCAGTAGGGGTGTTATCTCCACAGAGAGCACCGAAGCTGGGTAAGATCCGCCGGCGTGCATGTCTTCGCCTTATCCCATTTCCAGGCACCGGCGATGTCTTACTGGCTCCCACAATGATAAGCCACCCGTTGGCATATGTCGCACCTACCACCCGACAAAATACGGCCACGTCGTATATACGGGCGTGGTCTCGAACGCCTACTCGTGCATACGTTCGGCCATGGCTCATTGTTGGTGTCAAAACCGGCCGATCTCGGGTAGGGGGTCCCGAACTGTGCATCTGAGGATCGAAGGTAACAAGGGACACAGGGAACACGATGTTTACCCAGGTACGGGCCCTCTTAATGGAGGTAAAACCCTATGTCCTGCTTGATTGTATTTGATGAGTATAGGGGTTACAAGAGTCGATCTACCTCAAGATCGTAACGGCTAAACCCTAGATGTCTAGTCTATATGAATTATGATGATGCCTATGGACTAAAACCCTCCGGTTTATATATACACCAGAGGGGTACAGACACTACCAAAAAAAGACACATCCGTGACATTTTGGGCCGAACGAAAAAAATTTATGTCATACATATGACACTTCTATGACGATAATTGTGACAAAACCCGGTATCATCATAGATGTGGTGGGCTCCTACTTCTATGACAAAAAATGATGACAGAAAATGGGCTTTTCGTCCTGGGCGGGCTGGAGACGCAGCTGCATGACATTCTTTAGGCCGTCCATGACGGAAAAAATCATGGGAGAAGCGAGGGGGAGGAAAATTTTGGGGAGTTCTCGGTTACGGTGGGAGGTCGGGGGCCGAGCGATGCATGTTTCTCTCGTACACGTATGCGCGTGTGTGCGAGGCGTTGGCTCTAACTGAACCTGAGCGAGGCGTTGGGCTCTAATTGAACCCGAGCGATTGCACTGCAGGCTACGCATTACTGAACCCGAGCGATTGATCGATGGCTGTTAACTGAACCCGATCGAGCGATTCCTTCGCTACTGCTGCTAACTGAAGCCGATCGATGGGATGAACAGTGAGCGTTGCGAGGGGTTTGGATGAACAGTGAGCGGTGGCGTTGCCTCTGGATGAACAGGACCCCGTGGTGTGGTGGAGGGCTGGATAAACAGTAGACGGTGGAGGGGTGCCCGTGGAGCGGTGGATGAACAGAACCCCGTGGTGTGGAGGGCTGGATGAACAGTAGACGGTGGAGGGGTGGTTGAACAGGCCCCCGTGGTGTGGAGGGCTGGATGAATAGTAGACGGTGGAGGGGTGCCCGTGGAGGGGTGGTTGAACAGGACCCCGTGGTGTGGAGGGCTGGATGAAGAGTAGACGGTGGAGGGGTGGTTGAACAGTAGCCGGTGGAGTAGCGCGCGGTGGAGGCTGGATGAACAGGAGCCCATGGAGGCTGGATGAACAGGAGCCCGTGGAGGCTGGAGGAGGTCGACGGTGGAGATGAACAGTATCCCGTGGAGTCCCGTTTTGCGGTACGCCACACCCCTCCCGATGAACAGGACCCCCGTTTCGACCGTAGCGCTCCAACACATGTCCGTTTCATCTGTTCTGCGGTACGCCACACCCCTTCCGATCAACAAGACCCCCGTTTCGACCGTAGGAGGTCCGTTTCCTCCGTTTTGCGATACGCCAGACCCCTCCCGATGAACAGGATCCCGTTTCGAACATGGCCGGTCGAACACAAGGCCGTTTCCTCCGTTCTGCGGTAAGCCAGGCCTCGTTTCCATCACCTGTTCCGTCCAAGCCCTCCCGATGAACACGACGCATTCCGTTGCCTCCCCATGAACACGACGCATTCCGTTGCCTCCCCATGAACACGACGCATTCCGTTGCCTCCCCATGAACACGAGACGACGCTGTTTCTCCGTTCCGACCCAGCCATGTACACGAGCCCTGGTCGTACGTATGCGCGAGTAGGCGTTCGAGACCCCGCCCGTGTGTACACATACGTGGCCGTATTTTCTTTCTTGCACCCTGGCCGTTGTACGTACGTGTAAATGCTACGTGCGCGCCTCTAATACGACACGTGCGCGCCTCTACTACGACACGTGCGTGCCTCTACATCGACCAGTATGTACGTACACGTTCACGACCAGAATGACAACGCTACATACGCTTCGACTAGGTGGGTCCCGACTGCCAGGCACTTCCTTGCCTACGAAGATGTAGCTGGTCGGTCCCAGCAGTCAGGGGGCGAATCGTTTTTTTTTGCACGGATGCACTTCCTTGCGTGCGAAGATGTAGCTGGTGGGTCCCAGCAGTCAGGGGGAAATGTTTTTTTCACGAAATACAGTGGCCTGTCCGGTGGGTCCCAGCTGTCAGGTGGAGGAATCATTATTTTCCGCGTAATAAGGAGGCACTTCCTTGCTGCGGCCATGGACACAGTTGTCAGCCTCTCCATGTACAGTCCACGTTTGATGGAAGTCGTTCCTTGACCAAGTTGACCACGCCGCGCCGAGAGCACCAGGGCGGTGGACGACGGCGAGGCCTAGGAAGGGGACGACACGGAGGCAGGGAAGACTCGGCAGTTGTTTCCCATGCGGAGGGGAGTACAACTGTACGAGGGTTTACTGGTTCGTCTGCCATCGCCGGAGAATAACAGCAGGTGTGGGTGAATAGAGGGATGGCTAGGCCAGCGATGGGAGTACGGTCGGGCGATTAGGCCTGCGCGGCAGCACAGCCGGCCGCGGGTAGGAGGGAGCAGGCAGTCCCGTCAGCGCTTGTTTGAGTGGCTGGAGCAGGAAGAGCAGATATTGAAGAAGCACGACGGCCGTTGGATGGACATCCAACAGTTAGTGCTTGTGTGTCAACCTTTTTTCAAGGAAAGCCTCAAATCTATGGAAAACAGCATATAGCCCATCTGCCATTATTTCTAATAATTTACAGCCCATTTGCTAATTCTTAAGGTTTTTTGGAGCCCATATTCTTTTTGTTAGCATTACAACCCATATTGTGGCAATGCTTAAAAAATTATACGAAATTTTGCATATTTCGGTGCGGTCCAAACTGTTTTTAATCCCGAAATTCCGACTCACATTCAAACTGATTTTAAAAATAAATGTATATCAATATAAAATCCAACAAATTCTCCACGCATAAAAATTAATGTAATTTAAAATCTTGAAATGAAAAAAATATATTTGAAACTAATTGTCGGTTTGATGTGTTTTAAAAATGTACAACCCATTTCTCATTACTGATGGGCCATTTTCTCGGCCAGCTGAATGAAAGCTCTCCTCGTATTGAAAGATTTGCAGCCCAACAAGCCTGACAAAGCGACTTACTTGGCAAATCACAAAAAAATTGGGCTATGGCCGTGGACCCAGCTGTCAGCCTCTCCATGTACAGTACTCTTCCGATGGAAGTCGTTCCTTGACCACGTTGACCACGCCGCGCGGAGAGCACCACGGCGGTGGACGACGGCGAGGCCTAGGAAGGGGACGACGCGGCAGTGGAAGCCCGCGCGGAGAGGACTACGAGGGTTCACTGGTTCGGCTGCGGTGTGAGGCTGTCATCGCCGCAGGGCTTGGTCAGCGGTGGGAATAGTAGGGGGCGGTGAGGCCTCCGCGGCAGCACAGCCGACCACGGGGGCAGGAGCATGCGGCACAACCGGTGCTGCTTTGGGCGGCTGGAGCAAGAAGACCAGAGGTCGAAGAAGCACTACGGTCGTTGGATGGACATCGTACGGTCACTGGAGCTAGAATCGTTCATATTGACTAAGTTGACAAAGCCCTTCGTCCCCATCAACTTAGTAGGCCCACAAGTCAGCCTCCCAGCAAGGTGGGTCCCAGCTAGCCGGGGGAGTATTCATTTTTTTGTGCGTAATAAGGAGGCACTTCCGGTGGGTCCGAGCTGACAGCGGGGGGAACGTTTTTTTCGCGAAATACGGTGGCCCGTCCGGTGGGTCCCAGCAGTCAGGGGGTAATGATTTTTTTCTCAAAATACTGGTGGCCCGTCCGATGGGTCGCCGCTGTCAGGTGGAGGAATAATTATTTTCCGCGTAATAAGGAGGCACTTCCTTGCGGCTGCCGTGGACCCAGCTGTCAGCCTCTCCACATACAGTACTCTTCCGATGGAAGTCGGTCATTGACCACGTTGACCACGCCACGCCGAGAGCACCACGGCGGTGGACGACGACGAGGACTAGGAAGGGGACGACTCGGAGCCAGGGAAGAAGCAGCAGTGAATGCCCACGCGAAGAGGAGTACGAGGGTTCACTGGTTCGGCTGCGGTGTGAGGCTGCTGTCACCGCAGAATAACAGGGGGTGTGGGTGAGTAGAGGGATGGCCTGGCCAGCGGTGGGAGTAGTAGGGGGCGATGAGGCCTCCGCGGCATCACAGCCGGCCACGGGAGGCAGGAGCACGCGGCACGACCGGCGCTGGTTTGGGCGGCTGGAGCAAGAAAACCAGAGGTTGAAGAAGCACTACGGCCGTTGGATGAACATCGTACGGTAATAGGAGCTAGAATCGTTCATATTGACTAAGTTGACAAAGCCCTCCGTCCCCGTCAACTTGGTAGGCCCACAAGTCAGCCTCCCACTATGCTGGGATCCAGCTGGCAGGGGGAATATTCATTTTTTTTGTGCGTAATAAGGAGGCACTTCCTTGCGTGTGAAGATAGCTGGTGGGTCTGACATGTCAGCGGGGGGCACTTTATTTCGCGAAATACAGAGGCCCTTCCGGTGGGTCCCGGATGTCAGGTGGAGGAATCATTATTTTGCGCGTAATAAGGAGGCATTTCCTTGTGTGCGGCCGTGGACCCAGCTGTCAGCCTCTCCACGCACAGTCTACTTCCGATGGTGTCGTTCGTTGACCACGTTGACCATGTCGCGCCGAGCGCATCCAAGGTGGTCGACGACGGCGAGGCCCCAGACAGCAACGAGCCGGAGATGGGAAGATGCAGGAGTAGAGTCGCAGACAGAGAGGTGTACGAGGGTTAACTGGTTCTAGTGTGGTGTGGTTCAGCAGTCGGTGGAGAAGAACAGGAGGTGTGGAGGGGTGGAGGGATGGCCTGGCCAACGGTGGAGTAGCGCTTCATAGCGAAGCGTGCTAAGCAGAGCTGCTAGCAGCAGGAGGCGGGAGGTGGTCCCGGTGGCGCTGGAGGAAGAAGACGAGAGATTGAAGATGGATGCCGGTCATTGGATGTAAATCCAACGGCTAACATGTCAGAATCATTTGTTGACTAAATTGACAACGACTTGCATTGGCTTCGACCTATTGGCCCACATTTCAGCCTCCAAAAATGTGGCACGTATTCAACCCATTTTTTTTCCAGAATTTACAGTCTTTTTTTGCGCGGTAGAATTTGCAGTCAATTTGATCTTTTTTTCTGAATTACAGCCATTAACTGGGCTGGGTGAACAAATAATGTAGCGTCCATGCGGCCCGTTTATTTTATTTCCTAAAAAATTATAGGCCATTTGCACTTTCTCGAAATACACGATTTTGCTGGGCTGATTCTAATTATAATGTTGGGTTGGGCCAGCAATGTTATCAAAAAATAAAAAGGGGCTGAGCATTTTGTTATAAATATATTTAAGTAATAAGTGATATTATTACATTCTTCCTTAAATCTTACCAAGCTTTTGTACACAATCACTAGGATTTTCGTGCCAAAACTATCCAGGATTTTATTTGTTAAGAAATTATTTTTATAAGTTAATAAGATGCGGGATATTGTTTTCTTACATATGTAAGTATCTGTTAAATATATGATGACAATAAAAATAATATATAATAACATATAAAATAATTTTTTTAGAAAAACAGGGAGCATCTCCCCGGTTCCATTGCTGAGAATGAAACCACAACATATTCTGATACAGCAGCTCAAAGAGCAGTTCGAAAGCAAAGGTAGAAAAGCTACAAACTAGGGGGGTGGATGAACAAGTTCTCTGAATAACACAAATCACCCGAGCGGTGCCAAACGTAGAGCGGATAGAGCACTCAAATGACATAAGGAGGGTCCAGCAAAGCCTTCATGGTCTTCAGCCGAGGGGCCGTGTCAGCATGCGGTGACCAGTAAGCAAGCGGAGACACCGGGCTGGAAGGCATAGCATGGTGGATGTCCCTCTTTTTCGGTGCCAGGTGCCCGTCATCTTCATCAGAGATCTTGAGACGAGCCCAGGGGTCCAGCCCCAGAGTAGGTCGAGCCTTGTTTAGCCACAAGTGATCGCCAACAGTTTCTGGAGGGATCTTGTTAGGGTTTCCACGAAGCTCATCAACTTGTCCTTGTCCGATCAGGAGGAGAGAATCGCCCAGTTCCTCACCATGTTCCTGATCAACCTCAAGACCTGCGGAATGGAAATCCTGGAGGTGTTACTGAAAATCATAGCATTTCTATATTTCCAGAGGCATCAAAGGACAGCTGAGCTAACAGTGTTTAAAACTGAGCACTTTTTGGTAGCAATCCAGAATCTGGCGACAGATTCGAAGGATGAGCCAATCTGACTAGAGAAATATTCCTCAATGTGGGGCCAGAGATGTTTAGCAACTATAAATTCAAAAAATAGGTGAGAACAAGACTCTTGTTCCAAGCAGTAAACACAATCAAGGGGTTTGATGATGTGTCTCTTCCTAATGTTATCCCTAGTCGTCAATTTGTTTTTGGAGAGAAGCCAGGGAAATACATGAATTTTAGGGGGAACTCTCAATTTCCAAACAGCAGGGATAAACACGGGTTGAACCCCTCTAAAGTTGATAACATGATAGAGGGAGCTGGAGGAACACTTCCCCTTATTGTCCAGCTGCCAAATCAGGGCATCCGGCTCGGCAGTAAAGGTAATGCTTTTGGCAATTTCCTCCAACTGGAACCATTGTTCCATGAGACTATCACTAAAGTTCCTTCTAAAAGAGAGTTTTAGGCATTGACCGTCCCAAACTTCATTGATACTTTTGTTAAGCTCATTGCGGACAGAGTAAATAGGCCAAAATTGGACTACTAGGGGGGATGTGCCAAACCAAGTATCTTCCCAGAACCTGGTTCTGCTCCCATCCCCTATGTTCCATCTGTAGCCAAATTTCACAGCATGCATAATAGATTTTAATCCTTTCCAGAATCTAGAGGTCTTAGGGTTGGAGGAAGGGACAAAAATATTAGGTTTATTTCCTAGGTATTTATGGGCAATAAGAAGCTTCTAGGGTTTCAGGTCTTCCTCATAGAATCTTTTAATCCAAAACCCTAGAAGACATATGTTAATTTCTTGGAGGTTAGGTATGCCTAGGCCTCCAAAATCTTTTTTCATAGAGACTAGAGCCCAATTAGCAAGGTGTAGCTTCCTATTTCCCTCAAAATCATTCCACTAGCAATGAGACATCTGAGAATTGATGAGGTTCACTGCCCATTTAGAGAACTTGAAGGAGAGGAGATACACTGGAATGCTAGCCAAACAAGCTTGTATGAGGATCAATCTACCTCTGTAAGAGAGAAGTTTGCCCCTCCACCCAGCAATCCTTTTAATGATTTTATCCAGAAGGGGTTGGATATCCTCTCTCCTCAGTTTATCATAGTGGAGAGGGATACCTAGGTACTTAATGGGGAAGTAACCTTTATTACAGACTAGAATAGAGAGGAAGTCAGCTAAATCCTGATCATCCATGTTGATAGGGATGAGTTCACTTTTAGAGTAGTTGATTATCATGCCTGAGACTTGTTCAAACTAGGTTAGAACAGTTTTCAGATTGCTAGCATGTGTGGAGTCATTGTCTAAGAAAAGGATGGTATCATCTGCATATTGAAGGCAGATGATGCCACCAGGGCAGACCTCAGGACAGAGCCCTGCAATCAGACTATGATCAGCAGCTTTGCTCAGCATTTTAGTAAGAACGTCCACTACTAAATTAAACAAAAGCGGGGAGATGGGGTCACCTTGCCTAAGGCCTTTACCAACAAGGAAAAAATCACTTTCATAGTTATTTAACTTGACCCCAACAGACCCCCCATGAGTAAGTTGCTGGATCCAACTCTCCTCTATGAAAGGCTTGGAAAAGATCTAAGAGATCATTTTTCATCAAGTCCCAAAAATGCTGGTAAAACAAGAAGGGAATCCCATCAGGACCAGGAGCCCCATCAGGATAAGAGCTAAAAAATGGCTTCCTTCACCTCTGTCTATGAAAAGGGGGCTTCTAGCAGCTCATTTTCAGCAGGAGAGACTTTTTCAGAAGCAGAGAAAAAAAATGTAGAGAGAACCCAGAAGGGTTTTCTTTCTTAAACAGGTCTTTGTAGAAGTCACTAGCCATTTTCAGCATCTCATCTACCTCATTAATAGGGCCATTAGGGCCATCAAGGGAGTGAATGAGGGTTTCCCTCCTCCTCTGGTTAGCTACTGCATGGAAGTAAGCAGTATTTCTATCACCCTCCTTAATGTTCCTATCTCTAGACCTTTGTTTGGCTTTGACTTCTTCTTGAAGCCAAATTTTCTTGAGCTCTCCATGGACAAAGTTTAATCTATTAGTCTCAGCCTCAGAGAGGTCAGTGGTTTCTGCCTTAATATCTAGAGAATCAAACTCAAGGAGGAGAAGCCTTTTGTATCTTCTAAGATTAGCTTCCTCATTGGAGTTCCACCCTTTGGTAGTTCTTCTAAATCTCCTGACTTTGATCGGCCAATTTTCTAGGGGGCAGCTGCTCCCAGTAGGCTCATTCAAGATTTTCCTGACTAGCTCAGTAAAATCTTCTCTAAGAAACCACCATTTTTCAAATTTAAAACTATTGCTCTTTGGAGTTTGGTTAAGACCAGAGTCCCAGAGCAAAGGAGTGTGGTCACTACCATATCTGGGCAGAGATCTACAACTAGAAAGGAGAAAGAAACTATCTAATTCTGTGTCACAAAAAATTCTGTCAATGGTGGACATAATCCTGGAGCAGCACTTCCAACATATCTAGCAGAATTGTGGGTTTTCCTTCTGACAGGGCAATTCTCAACTTTATGGGTAACCATTTTGCAAATAAAACAACTCTTGGGCTTGACACATTTATCCAAATGATGCCCTGGTTCCCCATAGTTGTAGAAGATCACCTCAGAGTATGCCATAAGGCCCGAAGCAGGGGCAGGAGCAGTTTTCTAGATGTCCTATCTCTTCTTTTGCTGATTCTTGCCTTGAGATTTCCCACTGATCTGAGAGTCAGAACCAGTAGCAGATTGATCTTGGGAAATTACAGGAGCCTGCCCAGATTGTGCCCCCATTTGGGGCGGAGGTGGGCCGTACCACTGCCCAACCGGCGCTCCCCCCCCATTGTGATAGGGGAAATTCATCGGAGTTCCTGGTTCCTTCTCATCCTCCAGCCAGATGTTGTCTCTCAGGAAGCAGAAATAACCACCAGACAGCTCAATTGAAGTAGATTGCAAGCCTAATTTCAATCTTCTGCAGGTTTGGGGAGAGGTAAGGTAGGGGATCCACATGCTCTGGCTCCGGTGGCGTGCTGGTGGGCAGGAGTCCAGCCAAGCATTCCCATCTCGCAGCACGGCGTGGATCTCCTGAATTCACTTCTCCTTTCGCCCATCGAACGAACGCAAACGGCAGCTCACTGGGGTGGGGCATCATGTGCTTCTCCGAGAAATGTCCTTCGAAGTAGATCCACAGGGCTAGATTCAGCAGCTCCCAATCCACACGATCCTTGCACATCCGAGCATACCTGCGCGAGTGAGAGAACGGATTCAGTCCCTCCTCGGCTTCCTCCCTCGCAGCTTCCTCCTCTGCTTCCCTCCATTCGCGCGTGCACTAGGTCCAGGAGAGAGCGTTGTCGCAGATCCGCGTCGCCCGCTCCCTCCATCTCCTCCCTCGAGTCTCCCGCAGCACCGCCGGCGCAACAGAGTCGAGCGGCTGGAGCATCCGCGGGAAGGCTTTGTAGGCATGTGGGAGATGCATCTTGTACATCTGCCTGTCTTCCAGCCATTCCCCCGTGGATATGGCCGGCGACTCCATGGGGTGCGCGAGCGGACTTGCTGAGGGGGGCAGGCGCGCCCGGAGTCAGGAGGCGGGGGGTGGCAGTGAGATCTATTTGCCAATTACTCCCTCCTTTTTGGTTTATAGGGCTCAATTCAAAAATCTCACCAACCAAGGTAGATGATGAATGGTGGAATACTTTTTGTAGTTTGCAAAAGCACCTAATTAATGGACTTGTTTTCCTCAAAAAATTATGTTTATCAATGCATAAATTGCAATGCATGCATGCATAAAGTACATGCATTGGTCAATTTTCTCTTAATACTTGCATGCAATGATTTAATGCACCTTGGAATCTGAACATGTGATGGAAAACAACCAAATTGAGCCTTATAAAATGGAAAAACTAAAATTTTGAGATAAGCCCTATAAACCGAAAAGGAGGGAGTATGTGAACTAAACAGTCAACATATAAAATAATTTAAATATATATAATATAGTTAGAAGGGAAACATAAGTTGGACCTCGCGTTCCTATTCTTATATAGAAAAATAGAACAGACCTCCGCGTTTTCTTAAAAAAATACATAAATTGGGCTGCCAAAAATAAAACCTCGGATGGGAGGTCCATAGGCCGGACCGGCCTATGAACCTCCCATCCGAGGTCGTGGGCTGCGCATGTTAAAAATGAAAGCCTAGACGGGGCAGCCCAAAACCATGTCCAACACTTGCCAAAACTTCGTCCCTCATTTTCTCTGTGTTTCGCACACTCGACATTGTGTGGGCATTTTGACTGTGCACCATATGAAGATGTGCTATGCATGAATGTTGATCAGCATGATGTTAACTGGCTGGTAGTTCCATTTTCGACCATGAATAAAACTTCCAACATGATGTTAACCCTGTTTGAAAAGGTCGTGTTAATATAAATGCTCTGCCTCTGAAAGTTGCAGTTTCTTATCTGAAACTGAACTTGCAGTTTCTTATCTGAAACTGAAACTTGCAGTTTATTCTCTGAGAATCACATTGTCTGCACTTTTATACTCCTATGAAACTACATTTTTTTAAGTGCTAAAAATAGATCTCTAGAATTCATAAAATACTTTATATGCTCAATACTGCAAATCTGAAATTCAAAAGACATTCATATCTGAAAGTACTCTCAAAATACACAACACAAAACACAATTCACAACCTGCAAATACTGACAACCCTAAGCTCCTCCTGACAATTCAGAACCTTCCCGACTATTGGGCCGGGGGGGCAGCCCCCTCCTATTCCTCGGCGGCAGACAGCCGCCCCGTGAGACGATGTGAATAGCGAGGGAGACGATGGCGGGGAAGCGTCGTCGGGCCAACTGCTTTTCTCCTCTTGTAGTTGGGTTCGGTCGACGAAGACTCCACCGGCTCGCTCTAGCAGGACACCCTCACAAACGGCACCCTGTAGATGCTCGATCCTTCAATCTTTGGTGGATGCTCCATCTGGGATCGATACTCCCACCACCGCTCCCTCACGATCGGATTCGGCGAATCTGTTTGCTCCATTGCCTAGAGGAGCAGCTCTATGTACTCCAGCGCGACTCCCTCTGGGGTATCGCTGCCTTTTTGCTCTGTTGCAGATATTTGGCCATGGATGTCGCCGCCGCCGCTAGTTGGTCCTTGTTGTCAAACCAAGACTGTGTCCCCAACATCCTAGCTAGCTTCACAGGATCGCCATCTGCGATCCTCACATATCGGTTGTACTCCTCCATAGATCTACTTCTCCACAGCACCTTCACTCGCCGGCGGTGGTTTTTGAATGGAAGAGGAGAGGAGCAGCGCTGGTTTTGGATTAGAATGGGAGAGGAGCGACACTGGTTTTGGACTGGAACAGGAGAGGAGGGGCGGTGGTTTTGAAATGGAAGAGGGGAGGAGCGGCGCTACATTTAGATTGGAGCAGGAGAGGAGCGGCAGTGGTTTAAGACGAGAAGAGCGGAAGAGCGGCGCTGGTCTTGGAAGTATTTTTTTGTTGTTTCGCGTATTTTGGGTCAAAGTTTGACCACGTAGTGTATTTGACAAGCAAAATGTGAATGCATGTCACCAAAAATTGTATCGTTTGGTTCGTATCTGAATGTACCTTCAAATTATACTCCCTCCATTTTTGTATACAAGGCCACAAACTCGTATTGCAGGTACCAAGGTAAGAATCAATGCTATGTTTAAGTCAATGTTGCAAGCTAGCTTGTCACCTTGATTGTCGTGTTAATTAATGTGGGTTTTCTCTCCCAAGCACAACAAGCCAACCCTCTTACTCCTCATTGGTTGATTAATGTTGGGAATGCAAGCTAACCTTCTCACTCTCGCATGCACACAAGGGATATTAATGTCCTTGGGTGCTAGTACGAGGCAAATGCCATCAATTTTGCCTCGATTAATGTTAGTGGCCTTGTATAGTTGCAAATTGTAATTTTGATAGTGGCCTCCTCTCCATCATCTCCATTCCAAAACCACCGTCTCGCCTCTCCCTCTTCTCTATTGCAAGACCACCGTCTCTCCTCCGTTTTCTAGACGCTTTGCGCCATGGCGCGGGCACAATCCATGGATACAAAATTAGCATACTGTATACTATTTAAAAGTCGAGGGCGGGGCTTTTCCTGTGCGGTAGGCGGCGGGGCAGTTCCGCCTAGTCGGTTCGACAGAGACGCGAGAAGACGAGGGAGTAGGCTGCTGCAAACGTAGGGCTGTGTGATTTGATAGCGAGTTACTGCTGAACAGGTGGGGCCCCGTGATTTGACTTGCCATTATCATTTTAATTGTGGCGCTACGACCGGCGTGAGTCTCCCAAATTCCTGACCACCTCCATACATGTGCCTCTCCCAATGCTCCACCATGTAGTAGAGGCTGGCTCTTGCATGAGAGCCCACTTCTCCACTTTTTCCTTGCCTCTCTTTCCTCCACATATGCAAAAATGCCATGTAAAGTGCACTATTGTACTTACTTGTACTTGCTCCTACAGGTGCTTAAGCTTGCCACATAGGCATAAAGTCTGATGTGGCAAGTTAATCAAGAAGAGAGAGACTAGTTTGGTGACCCAAGGAAGAAACGGTGCTAAGCGCGTGTACCTAGGTGAAAAGACAATTTTGAGTCTATAGCTAATTAAATGAAGCAAACTTAGCAACACCATTTCATTGGAAGAGGTCACTCCTTGGCAAATGCAATAAATACATGCGCTTAGCACCGTTTCTTCCTTGACTACGAAGAAAGAGATAGAGAGGAGTAAAAAAATACACTTATAGCCAACCTTGTTGTAGTATGAGTGACTAAGTGATGACTATGTATGACATGCCAACATCAGATAGCCTAATGCACCGTGTTAAATCTCCAAGGGCACGACCGCGTGAGCGATGCGACGGTCGTGGTAGGCGCGTCCATGATATGGGCTGCTGGCAGCCCTTGGATCTGAGATCAAACGGTCGCATGCTAAGTTGCTGAAAATTTGTAGAATAACCCTCCAGGATAGGATATTCAGCCATAGGTCTAGAATCACTCCATGCAACCGTTTGATCTCAAATCCAAGGGCTCTCGGAATCCCGTATCGTGGGAGAATGGAAAGCCACTACCCTGCCGTTCGCACGCTGGCAGTTCGCTCCTACTCGTCCCCGCACGTCCTTCAATACTACGGCGGTTCGCTCCTAGTCGTCCCGTCCATTCACATTACGGCAGTTCCACTAATCCTAACCCTCCTCCCAAATCCGTGGCGTCCCAAATCTCCATGATCGGCGGTGAGTACAAGGTTAGAACCATCACTGGCGATGAGTTCGACGTCATCTACACTCGTTCTTCCGCGACGGTGAAAGGATGACTTTCTCGCTTCAGACGCATGTTCGAAAACTCAGATGATGAGTGGGTCGCTGGGCTAGATGTTGAGTACACCACAGTCCTGGGACGAGAGAAGGATCTAAAGGACGAAGAGAGGAAGAAGCCCGCCGTGATCCAGGTTTGAGTACATAACGTTTGCTTGGTCTACCACATATGCCATGCCGACCTTGAGTGCCAGGATTTTAAGAACTTCCTCGAGAGCAACCTAATCAAATTCATTACTACAGACTTTGGTAATGACAAAGAAGTCCTGCGTCGGATAGGCCTCGTTGTAGGCAACACCTTCGACCTCCAGAAGAATCGGTTGGTGTCCTCTCGTCAGCCTTCAATGCTGACCCTGGCAGGAGCCATGGTTCATCCTTCGTATGATAAACTGGAGAAACCTCATTACACGTTTCATCGTCATGCATGGCAGCGGAATGTACTAGATATAGACCACAGCCACTACGCTGCAATGGATGGCTACCTTTGCTTCAATATCTACAAGGGTTGGATAAAGAGCAACAGCCAAGTGTGCGGTTCAAGCAAAGAAGTATCGGCCAAGAGGAAGAGGGACAAGGACGAAGTCGAGGACATGGACGAGGACTCCGAGTAAGGTGGCAATGTCATTGCTCATGGTAGTTCTAATGCAGTGTCTACCGGAATAGTTGTAAAGTTTAATTTCAGGTGTGCTTAATTTAATTTGAGGGGTGTGTTGTCCTGAGCCCCCAGCAGAACTATGTTATGTTTCTTCTCGTTACTTTAACTCTTCAGTACGTACATACTAGTATTTCTTACATTTCATCTTTTAGTTGGTATAGTACCACCACTCGTTTCTTCACATTATATACGTACAATATATATGGCCAACATCATATAGCCAGCAGTTTAGTTGTCAAAGAATTTCAGGGTGCTTAGTTTTGTCAAAGAATTCCAGGATGCTTAGAGGGTGCTTGGATCCAAGGGACTTATTTTAGTCTGACTAAAAATAGTCTCTTTAAGAGGCTAAAGTTCCAAGCACCCCTAACTAAAGAGGGGCTAAAACTAGTCTTGAGACTAAAAAAATTTAGTCAGGGGTACCCCTACTAAAATGTGGATTAGTCCTCTCTCTACTCATTTAACTCCTCTCCTTTAACACAGGCGAGTTCTGGACTGGAGGGTTTGGAGGATAATAAATGCTCATTAACTTGATTTTAGCCTTTTTAGTATTTGGATCCAAGAATGGGTGAGGCTAGCATGTTTTAGTCCCACTACTTTTAGTCATGGGACTAAAACGTATCCAAGCACCCTCTTAGTTTTATTTGAGGGGTGGGTTGTGCTGCACACCATTATTGTGACTAGCCTTTTTAATAGTACTATATGCATAATTTGGCGACGAGCGCTCTCTATATGTACCACCTTTTTTTTAATTTCAAGTTTTGCTCCATGGCGCAATCCATCGATACTACTGTTGTACAAAAGTATACATTTTTAAAAGGCTAGAGGGCGGGTGTCGGTGTCAAAACCGACGGATCTCGGGTACGGGGTCCCGAACTGTGCGTCTAGGCCGGATGGTAACAGGAGACAAGGGACACGAAGTTTTACCCAGGTTCGGGCCCTCTCAATGGAGGTAAAACCCTACGTCCTGCTTGATTAATATTGATGATATGGGTAGTACAAGAGTTGATCTACCACGAGATCGAGGAGGCTAAACCCTAGAAGCTAGCCTATGGTATGATTGTTGATGTGTATGTTGTCCTACGGACTAAAACCCTCCGGTTTATATAGACACCGGGTAGGGTTAGGGTTACATAGAGTCGGTTACAATGGTAGGAGATCTTCATATCCGTATTGCCAAGCTTGCCTTCCACGCCAAGGAAAGTCCCTTCCGAACGCGGGACGGAGTCTTCAATCTTGTATATTCATAGTCCAGGAGTCCGGCTGAAGGTATAGTCCGGCCATCTGGACACCCCCTAATCCAGGACTCCCTCAGTAGCCCCTGAACCAGGCTTCAATGACGACGAGTCCGGCGCGCATATTGTCTTCGGCATTGCAAGGCGGGTTCCTCCTCCAAGTACTTCATAGAAGATTTTGAACACAAAGATAGTGTCCGGCTCTGAAAAATAAGTTTCCACATATTGCAATAGAGAGAATAATATTTACACAAATCTAATCTGCTGACGTATTCCGTAGCGTGACACACCACGGCCAAGCCTTTATTCAAACCGTTTTACTGTCCCATCTCAGTGCGTTATGCGAGGCGGTTTCCTTGGCACGTCTTGTTAAAGCAGAGATCGTGTCCCCCTTATTCCGGGATTCTCATCAATACGGGCATGGGTAACCCAACCGCGCCATCGATTATGGCGCTTGGAGATAAGCGAGTTTTATCAGGCTGGTGGGGACATGTAGCTGCGTCCACCCATATAAGGGGATAAAGATCCACCTTTTCACCTACGCCTTCTTCCTCCTTCGCCTATCCATTCTTGCGCACTCGAGCTCCAGCGCCCAAGTCCGCACTCCCAACCTCAACCTTCTCCAGCCACGTCTGGAGCGGGAGGCAAGTGGATGGTCTCCTCCATCACGGAGGGACATATCAAAAAGCTGAGGAAGGTCGGATACCTGTCTAACGACATCGCGTACCGGCTCCCCGAAAAGGGGCAGCTCATCCCCACCCCTAGGCCCCATGAGAGGGTGGTGTTTCTCCCCCATTTCCTCCGCGGACTGGGCTTCCCTCTCCACCCATTTGTCCGGGGGCTCATGTTCTACTACGGCCTGGATTTCCACGATCTGGCCCCGAACTTCGTCCTCAACATCTCGGCGTTTATCGTCGTGTGCGAGGCCTTCCTCCGCATCCGCCTCCATTTCGGGCTCTGGCTCAAGACTTTCAACGTCAAGCCAAAGGTGGTGCATGGCAGCCAGGCGGAGTGCGGAGGCACCATGGTGGGCAAGATGGCCAACGTCCTCTGGATCGAGGGCTCCTTTGTGGAGACCCTGAAGGGGTGGCAATCGGGGTGGTTTTACATCACCGAGCCGTGCGACACCGAATGGGTCACACCCCCCCGAGTTCCGGTCCGGACCCCCAACGCGGCTCACGTCCTGGAAAGAGACGGGCCTGTCGTGGGGTAAAAAAGGAGAGCTAACCGGACTCCAAACATGCGTCAAAACCCTGGTGGACAAGAAGCTCAAACTTGTCAACGTAGTCCAGGTTATGCTCATCCGCTTGATCCTCCCATGCCAACAACGGGCTTTCAACCTGTGGGAGTTCGACCCGGCGCAGCACCAAACCCTAAGCAGGCTCTTCGACACGACGTACGAAGATGGCTGGAAGGTGCTTTTCAAGGGCGTCGAGGCTCCCGCATCTGCTACTGAGGATCGCAGATTCAGTACACAACGTCACGCTCTCGCGGTAAGCTATTTTTTTTCCTTTTACATGGTATCAGTTTTTCATAGTTTGACTCCATGCGGGATCTAAACTCCCTTTACCTTTGACAGGATTGGCAGGTGACCTCCGGACAGATCAACTATCCGGCTCCTTTGCTCGAAGGCCCAGCGGATGCTCGCTTGGCGAAGCTGCTGGTTCCGGCACCCTATGTGGTGCCGGAGAAGAAGGTCAAGAAGAAGGCCACGGGGACTCGAAAGAGTGCCCGACGCCCGGAGGTGTCGGATTCATCATCCGACGAATCCAAGACGCACTCCTCCTGTGAAGACGAGGAGGAGGAAGAAGAGACCCCTCCCCCTCAAGAGGGGGAAGGGAAGAAGAGGAAGGCCGCCGCAACTGGGGAGGCCGAAGGGTCCAAGAAGGGGAAAACCCTTCCTCCGGACTGCTCCACCGACGCCGACGGCGGCGGAGAGGAGTGGGCAGCTAGGGCCAAGCCCCTGGCCAAATCGTAAGTATCCGGATACCAGAGTAATTCATAGTATTCGTTTATTGCACAGCTTTCCTTACGTCGAATATGTTTATGCAGCCCGCCCAAAGACCGGCTCGACGCGTCGTCGAGCGGCTCACTGGACTCGTCGGATGTGAACTCGCTTCCGACGGCTTCCTCCGCCCACCCTACGAACGGCACCGAAGTGTTGTCTCAACAGGTTCCAAGCCGGGAGGAGGTGGTCCTGGAGGCGCCGCAAGGCGACCTCCCGGACTCCAGGAGTAAAGGGGATGAAACCCCTCGGGGCTCCAAGTCCGGCTCTAGGCCGGACACCGCCCCGGAACCTTCAGAGGTTCCAGAGTCCGGCGGGGGACCTCCTTCCAAGAGGAGCAAGTCCGCCGTGCCGGTGGCCCCCGTCCAACCGGAGGCGCCGGACAATATGTTGGAGGTGCTCCAAGGCGCCTCCATCGACGAGGAGCACCGTGCCATTATGAGTGCGGTGGTCTAGAAGGTTCAGTCCGCCAAGAGCGGACTGACTGAAGCTTGTACTAGCCTTTTGACAGGCTTTGAGGTAAGTAAATAATGTGAAAATAGTTATTACCACATAGACAGTAGCCCCTGATGCTCTGTTGGGCGTTCGCGAAGAAAATCCGAATAGATGATCAAAAATTCGCAGGAGTCTAACAAAGGAGTCAATATGCGTATACAGGCTTCTTTGCTGGCGTCCGCCGCACTGACTGCGGAAGTGGACACGCTGAAGCAGAGCCTCGAGAAGTCCGGGCTCGGGCGTGCCAAGAAGCAGCTCGAGGAGAAGGAAGGTAAGAAGTACCTTGTTTGAATATGTATAAAAAGGGTGCAGTTGTAAAAAAAAATAACAGGATCAACATGGCTATTGTAGGGGCCACGTCTGAGGTGGCGACCCTTAAGCAAGCGCTGCTCGAGGCCGAGAAGAGTGCAGCCGTGGAGTGCACCGAGCGGGAGAAGTATGAGGCCGAGGTTGGCAAGGTGCGGCAAGAGCTCCAGGTTCTCATGAAGAAACATGAGAGTTTGGAGCTTGACTCGAAGACGCGAGCATCCGAGCTTGCGGCGGCTATTGAAAATGCCAAGTCTGCCAAGACCGAATCCCAGAAGACCCTCCGGGAGTTGGATGAGGCGAAGAAGATAGCGGCGGGTAAGGCATTCTTTATGCAAAGCAAACATATAAACGTGAGTTACTTGTTACTTACCCAAATCCGGAGCTCTCCAGGAGCGTTCGCAGATCTTCCCCGGAGTGTGTCCGATGCCGCCGCATTCTATCGAGCCGAGGAGGGCAGCTCGACGGAGAAGGTGTTCTGGTCTCAGTATGCTGAGGCCGGACACCCCGTGCCCCTAAGCGACCAGCTGAAGCAAATGGTCGAGATCCACAAGGAGGCCGAACAGGCCATGAAGGGCCTCCTAGTTCGGCTGTGGCCTGGGGAGGCCCTGCCTGGGAGCTATTTCGAGCTGGTGCGGCGGCTGGTGGAGGCCTGTCCAAGGCTCGAAGTCATCAAGCGCTCCATCTGCATTGAAGGTGCCCGTAGGGCCCTTGCCCGTGCTAAGGTGCACTAGGGCAAGTTGGATGTTGAGAAGCTTGTGAAGGACGGGCCACCGCTGGGGAAAGAGCATCACAAGCCCAAAAATTATTATAAGGATGTTCTGAAGGGTGCCCGCCTTATGGCGGATGAATGTTCTAGGGATGTAATTTTTGAGTAAAACTCGCTCGTTTTTGTCCTGTGCGCTGAAAACTTGTTCATATGCGCTGAGCAATGCTGTTGGAATTTAAAATATTACCTTTTGTGCGGCTGTTTATCAATTCTGAGAGATGGCGAGTCGTCGGCTTCTGCCCCCGTGCCGCTAGTGCTGGGGTGTTCGGGGATAAACCTGAGCGCTCTTTTCCCCATGTTTGGGTCCTTCGAGGGAGGCGCTCAGCCCAACGAACAAGGCAATCGGACTATAACGCGTGAACACTCTCACTTAGCCATAGAATTCTATAATTTTAAATTTCGGCGAAGCCCCTAGTATTCGGAAGACCGAGTTCGGGGCGCTATCCACGCCTTGGCCGGACAGAGCCGACTCCTCGCCCTAATCGGCATAAGTCTTTAGGGACTCGAAAAAACCTCTCGAACAGCGACCAGCTCTCGCTTCATCATGACAGTCAATTTTAGCTTTCTCCATTGAGGTGCTCGGCCCAGCTCAACTGGGGCACAATCACAGTGGTTCTCCTAGTGCTACCTTAGCCGATATAGCGAAACGTAAGGCACCAAAACATAGGAGCCGGGCAAACCCAACTATTGACCCAAGACATGATTCGGAGCCGATGCATATAATGCTATAAGTTCGGGGTGCCGTACTTGTGAAAGTGTTCGGACTCCTCACACCATATTGAGGGGTACTGAAGCCCCTGGCGTATTTTGGCCGTACCAAATTGTACGGGTGCAACATGTCGTGAAGGAACATATATTTATAAAAGGATAATGCAAAAATAGACAAAAGCTATGCACTGTTTATTAAAAATAGCTGCGATCAAAGCAGAACGATACAAATAATGCGATAAGTGGAAGGTTGGACTAGTTAACATGTTCGTTCCAGGGGCAAGCTGCGGAATAGTATGCGGAACGGGTATACTGCTCGTGATAGAGACCACCTGGGAGTTTTGTAGTGCGGCGTGGCTTGTCTGCTTCCCTGGTTCTTGCATCATTTGTGCGGCAATTGAGCTGCCGAACAGGCCTTCCAAAGGATGAAGTCCTGAAAGTAAGAGAAAACTAAAAAATCGGCAGCCCCTGGTACGGTTTAAGCCGTGTTTTGGGCGTGCCATGATGGTGCCCCTCCCCCTATGCCCATGGTATCTCTAGAGCATATTTATGTATGTGAAGTACTGGCGTCGCCTTTTCGCGAGGGTTGGGGTTCGGGCCACATTGATACGCCTGCTCGGATCGTGCCAGGCGGTCTTGTTGTAGGTTACTCCGGGCGCGCTTGACGGTGTCCGGTAGTTTAGTGGCCGGACTGGAGAACTGCCTGGAGAGGCTGCTTTGAACTTCCGCTGCAAAGGCCGCCGTGTGCTCCTCCGTTCGGAGGGAGTGTTCGGTGTTTCCATTGACCGTAATTACTCCTCGAGGGCCTGGCATCTTGAGCTTAAGGTATGTGTAGTGCGGTACCGCGTTGAACTTAGCGAATGCGGTTCGCCCGAGCAGTGCGTGATAGCCACTGCAAAATGGGACTATGTGGAAGATTAACTCCTCGCTTCGGAAATTATCCGGAGATCCGAAGACCACTTCAAGTGTGACTGAGCCTGTACAGTTGGCCTCTACACCTGGTATTATGCCTTTAAAGGTCGTTTTGGTGGGCTTAATCCTCAAGGGATCTATGCCCATTTTCTGCACTGTATCCTGGTAAAGCAGGTTCAGGCTGCTGCCGCCGTCCATGAGGACTCTAGTGAGATGAAATCCATCAATAATTGGGTCTAGAACCAATGCGGCGAATCCGCCATGACGGATGCTAGTGGGGTGGTCCCTTCGATCAAAGGTGATCGGGCAGGAGCCTGAACCCTTTTGGGGACATGGGTTGCGTATATCATGTTCACTTTGGGGCGACTAGCTCTACCGCGTATACGTCCCTTAACGCATGCTTCCGCTCCCTTTTGGGGACATGGCTTGCGTATATCATGTTCACCGTCCGCACTTGTGGGGGAAAACCCTTCTGTCCACTGTTATTCGGCGGTCAGGGCTCCTCGTCGTCATCGCTATGCAGCCCCTTGTCTTCATTTTCGGCGTTTATCTTGCATGCCTGCTTGAACACCCAACAATCCCTGTTGGTGTGATTGGCTGGCTTTTCGGGGGTGCCATGTATCTGGCACAAGCGGTCGAGTATTCAGTCCAAACTGGACGGGCCCCTAGGATTCCTTTTGAATGGCTTTTTCTGCTGACTGGATTTAGAGCCTCTGAATCCGGCATTAACTACCGTATCCTCAGCATTGTCGCCGTTAATGCGGCACTTTTGCTTGTTGCGATGCGACCTGCCACTACTATCCCTGGTGTCCGAATTACCAGGTTCTTAGTCATATTGTTGCTATGAGCAAGCCAGTTGTCTTCTCCCGCGCAAAAGCGGGTCATGAGTGTCGTGAGTGCTACCATAGATTTCAGCTTTTCCTGTCCAAGGTGCCGGGCCAGCCACTCGTCGCGGATATTGTGTTTGAAGGCTGCTAGGGCCTCAGCGTCCGGATAGTCGACTATTTGATTTTTCTTTGTTAGGAACCATGTCCAAAATTGCCTGGCCGATTCCTCTGGCTGCTGAATTACGTAACTTAGGTCATCGGCGTCTGGGGGTCGCACGTAAGTGCCCTGGAAATTGTCGACGAATGCGGCTTCCAGGTCCTCCCAACAACTGATTGATCATGTTGGCAAGCTGTTAAGCCAATGACGAGCTGGTCCTTTAAGCTTGAGTGGGAGGTATTTGATGGCGTGGAAATCATCGCCGCAGGCCATGTGGATATGAAGGAGATAATCCTCGATCCATACCATAGGATCTGTTGTGCCATCATATGATGTGATGTTTACAAGTTTGAAACCCTCGGGGATTTGATGATCCAGTATTTCGTCTGTAAAGCAGAGTGGGTGTGCGGCGCCTCTGTACTGGGCTATATCATGACGTAGCTCCAATGAGCCTTGTCTACTGTGTTCGGCCCCACCGAATTTGTGGCCGGCGTGACGGTTACCGTCTCGAGCTGTGGGGCGCCCACGCGATCCGTAGATCAATCTTCTTTGCCTTGCCTTGTCCTCCAACATGTCTTGTAAGTCCGGTGCATATTCCCGTGCCTTGGTACGGGGTGCGGCTTGAGTGGAGGGCCGAGAGACCTCTCTGTCACGACCACGAGGTGGCCGGTCTGCCGCATCAAGTGCTTCCTCCTCTAATCGGGGTAGCAACCTGTGCTTTGGTAGCTCTTGGAGGGGCATTCGAGTTTATGCTCTTCAGCCGCAAGGACTTCAGTCCATCTGTCGACTAGCAAATCTTGATCAGCTCTAAGTTGTTGCTGTTTTTTCTTGAGGCTTCTTGCCGTGGCCATAAGCCTGCGTTGAAAACGCTTTTGCTCGACAGGATCCTCTGGCATGACGAATTCGTCATCGTCGAGGCTTGCCTTGTCTTCGGAGGGAGGCATATAATTATCGTCCTCGACCTCTCTGTCTACCGCTCTCTCATGTGGGCTGGTTTCTCCATCCTCCTATGCTAAATCTTGCTGGAGGGGGTTTTCTTCGGCGCTTTCCGGAGTATTATTATCTCCCGTGCTGGAATCACCGTGTTTGTTTTGGCGGGATTTTGAGCGGCGCCGTTGACGCCGGCGCTTAGGCTGTTTCTTGGAGGGGTCATCCTCCGCTGTTCCATCGCCATCTCCCTCTTTTGGGGTGTCCACCATGTATATGTCATATGACGAGGTGGCTTTCCAGGGCCTAGTAGGCGCTGGTTCTTCATCATCTCCTTCATCGGCGTCCATACCGTCGATATCTTCGGAGTCGAAGTCGAGCATGTCGGTTAAGTCGTCGACAGTGGCTACAAAGTGGGTGGTGGGTGGGCTTTGAATTTCTTCATCGTCTGTACCCCAACCTTGCTGACCATAGTCCGGCCAGGGCTCTCCTGATAAAGAGAGAGACTTCAGTGACTTCAGGATATCGCCAAAAGGCGAGTGCTGAAAGATGTCCGCGGCAGTGAACTCCATGATCGGCGCCCAATCGGATTCGATCGGCAGGGGCGCGGGGGGCTCGGAGTCCGGAGAGGAGTCTGGCTCCTTGGAGTCACAGGTCTCGCAGAGTACGGGGCTGGTGCTTGGCTCAATCGCCATTGGGGTTGCAGCCCCCGAGGTGGCGTCCAACCGCCCGTCCTCAATCGGCGCAGTTGGCTCCGAATTAAGGGTCGAAGCCGACGCGGGTGCGGCCTCCAGGGCACTGTTCGGCGGCAGAGCTAGATCATGCTCATCGTGACAGTGCGACGCGCTCGGCAGTGGCTCGAATCCGTCAAAGATCAAGTCCCCGCGGATGTCAGCCGTGTAGTTTAAACTTCCAAATCTGACCTGACGGCCAGGGGCGTAGCTTTCGATCTGCTCCAGATGGCCAAGTGAATTGGCCCGCAGTGCGAAGCCGCCGAAGATGAAGATCTGTCCGGGGAGGAAGGTCTCACCCTGGACTGCATCGCTATCGATGATCGTAGGAGCCATCGAGCCTGACGGCGACGACACAGAGGAACTCTCAATGAAAGCACCAATGTCGGTGTCAAAACCAGCGGATCTCGGGTAGGGGGTCCCGAACTGTGCGTCTAGGCCGGATGGTAACAGGAGACAAGGGACACGAAGTTTTACCCAGGTTCGGGCCCTCTTGATGGAGGTAAAACCCTACATCCTGCTTGATTAATATTGATGATATGGGTAATACAAGAGTTGATCTACCACGAGATCGAGGAGGCTAAACCCTAGAAGCTAGCCTATGGTGTGATTGTTGATGTGTATGTTGTCCTACGGACTAAAACCCTCCGGTTTATGTAGACACCGGGTAGGGTTAGGGTTACATAGAGTCGGTTACAATGGTAGGAGATCTTCATATCCATATCGCCAAGCTTGCCTTCCACGCCAAGGAAAGACCCTTCCGGACGCGGGACGGAGTCTTCAATCTTGTATCTTCATAGTCCAGGAGTCCGGCTGAAGGTATAGTCCGGCCATCCGGACACCCCCTAATCCAGGACACCCTCAGCGGGGCAGTCTAGCTTGGTCAGTTTCACGAGAGGCGAGGGCCTTTGTGATTTGACGGCTCATTACTTCTGGAAGGCGGGGCCTTGTGATTTGACTGCTCGTATAAATGCGCCGATGACCTGATCGAGGAGGAGCAAAGAACCGTGCGGTATACTCAGGTTTTCCACTGGAGTAGTACTGCGTTAGAGGAGCACGAAACTGAGGGAGTCCTGGATTAGGGGGTCTCCGGACAGCCGGACTATATCCTTTGGCCGGACTGTTAGACTATGAAGATACAAGATTGAAGACTTCGTCTCGTGTCCGGATGGGACTCTACTTGGCGTGGAAGGCAAGCTAGGCAATACGGATATGTGTATCTTCTCCTTTGTAACCGACCTTGTGTGACCCTAGCCCTTTCCAGTGTCTATATAAACCGGAGGGTTTTAGTCCGTAGGACAACATATAATCATACCATAGGCTAGCTTCTAGGGCTTAGCCTCTCTGATCTCGTGGTAGATCTACTCTTGTACTACCCAAATCATCAATATTAATCAAGCAGGACGTAGGGTTTTACCTCCATCAAGAGGGCCCAAACCTAGGTTAAACATCGTGTCCACTACCTCCTGTTACCATCCGCCTTAGACGCACAGTTCGGGACCCCCTACCCAAGATCCGCCGGTTTTGACATCGACATTGGTGCTTTCATTGAGAGTTCCTCTGTGTCGTCGCCGTTAGGCTTGATGGCTCCTGCGATCATCGTTAGCGATGCAGTCCAAGGTGAGACTTTTCTCCCAGGACAGATTTTTGTATTCGGTGGCTTTGCACTGCAGGCCAATTCGCTTGGCCATCTGGAGCAGATTGAAAGTTATGCCCCTGGTCACCAGGTCAGGTTTGGAAGCTTAAACTACATGGCTGATATCCGCAGAGACTTAATCTTCGACGGATTCGAGCCTCTGCCTTGTGCGTTACGCGGCCACTATGAGTACGATTTAGCTCTACCATCAGACATTGTTAAGGAGATCGCATCGGCAACCGCTCTGACCCTCAATTCGGAGCCAGTTGCGACGTCCATGGACGGGTGGATGGACCCCACCACGAAGGCCTTACCCTCAGCGGCGATCGAGCCGAACATCGACCTTACCTTGCACGAGAGCCGTGTTGATAAACTGCCGAATCCTTCTCTGGCCATGGACTCCGAACTGCCTGCACCCGTTCCTATCGAATCTGGCTGGGCGCCGATCATGGAGTTTACCTCCGCGGATATCTTTCAGCACTCGCCCTTCGGCGATATACTAAACTCATTAAGGTCTCTCTCCTTGTCAGGAGGATCCTGGCCGAACTATGTCCGGCAGGACTGGGATGCGGACGACAAAGAAATTCGCGGCCCACCCACCACCCACTTAGTAGCCACTATCGATGACTTAACTGACATGCTCGACTTCGACTCTGAAGACATCGACAGTATGGACGATGATGCAGGAGACGAAGAGGAACCACTGCCCACAGGGCACTGGACAGCCACCTCATCATACGATATATACATGGTGGATACACCCAAAGAACGCAATGGCGACGAGACAGCGGAGGATGACCCCTCCAAGAAGCAACCCAAGTGCCGACGTCAGCAGCGCCGCTCTAAGTCCCGCCAAAGCAAAAGTGGTAATACTGGCACAGGAGGTAATAACACTCCGGATAGTGCCGAAGACAACAACAACCCCCTCCAGCAAGAGTTAGAGCAGGAGGATGGAGGAGCCCGCCCTCCTGGGAGAGCGGCATATGGAGAGGCGGAGGATGATAATTGCATGCCCCCCTCCGAAGACGAGGCAAGCCTCGGCGATGACGAATTCGCCGTGCTAGAGGATCCCGTCGAACAAGAGCGCTTCAAGCGCCGGCTTATGGCCACGACAAATAGCCTTAAGAAAAAGCAGCAGCAGCTTCAAGCTGATCAAGATCTGCTAGCTGACAGATGGACTGAAATTCTTGCGGCCGAGGAACATAAACTCGAGCGCCCCTCCAAGAGTTACCCAAAATGCAGGTTGCTACCTCGACTGGAGGAAGAAGCATATGACGCGGCTGATCGGCCACCTCGTGGCCGTGATAGAGAGGCATTCCAGCCAAAAGCTCAGCCTGCACCCCGACACCATTCAAATAAAAAAGCATGGGGAAACACACCAGACCTGCGAGACGTATTGGAGGACAAAGCAAAACATGCAAGATCGATCTACGGATCACGAGGGCGCGCCACTATGCGAGACGATAAACGTCATGCCGGATATAGTAAAAGTAAATCCGGCTGGGCCGAACACAGCGGGCAAGACCCATCCGAGCTGCATTGCGATATAGCCCAATACAGAGGCGCCGCACACCCCTTATGCTTCACAGACGAAGTAATGGATCATCAAATCCCAGAAGGTTTCAAACCCATAAATATTGAATCATACGACGGCACAACAGATCCTGTGGTATGGATCGAGGATTTCCTCCTCCACATCCACATGGCCCGCGGTGATGACTTACACGCCATCAAATACCTCCCACTAAAGCTCAAAGGACCAGCGCGGCATTGGCTTAACAGCTTGCCAGCAGAGTCTATTAGCTTTTGGGAAGATCTGGAAGCCGCATTCCTCGACAACTTTCAGGGCACTTATGTGCAACCACCAGATGCCGATGACTTGAGCCACATAATTCAGCAGCCAGAAGAATCGGCCAGCCAATTCTGGACTCGGTTCCTAACAAAGAAAAATCAAATCATCAATTGTCCGGATGCAGAGGCCCTAGCAGCTTTCAAACACAACATCCGCGACGAGTGGCTAGCCCGGCACCTTGGTCAGGAAAAGCCAAAATCTATGGCAGCCCTCACGACACTCATGACCCGCTTTTGTGCGGGAGAAGACAGCTGGCTGGCTCGCGGTAACAATATGTCAAAGAACCATGGTACTTTGGATACCAAGGACGGCAATAGCAGGTCACGTCGCAACAAACATAAGCACCGCATTAATAGCGATAATACTAAAGATACGGCAGTCGATGTCGGATTCAAAGGCTCTAAACCCGGTCAGCGGAAAAAGGCATTCAAAAGAAGCACTCCGGGCCCATCCAGTTTGGACCGTATACTCGATCGCTTGTGTCAAATACACGGCACCCCCGACAAGCCAGCCAACCACACCAATAGGGACTATTGGGTATTCAAGCAGGCCGGCAAGTTAATTGCCGAAGACAAAGATAAGGGGTCACACAGCGATGACGAAGAGGAGCCCCGGTAGCCGAACACCGGAGGACAGAAGAGGTTCCCCCCACAAGTGCGGACGATGAACATGATATACGCAACCCACATCCCCAAGAGGGAGCGGAAGCGTGCGCTCAGGGACGTATATGCATTGGAGCCAGTCACCCCAAAGTTCAACCCATGGTCCTCCTGTCCGATCACCTTCGATCGCAGGGACCACCCCCCTAGTATCCATCATGGTGGATTTGCCGCACTGGTCCTAGACCCAATATTGACGGATTTCACCTCACTCGAGTCCTTATGGACGGTGGCAGCAGCCTGAACCTGCTTTATCAGGACACAGTGCGCAAAATGGGTATAGACCCCTCAAGGATCAAACCCACAAAAACGACCTTTAAAGGCGTCATTCCAGGTGTAGAGGCCCATTGCACAGGCTCAATTACACTGGAAGTGGTCTTCGGATCCCCGGATAACTTCCGAAGCGAAGAATTAATCTTCGATATAGTCCCGTTACGCAGTGGTTATCATGCACTGCTCGGGCGAACCGCATTTGCGAGATTCAATGCGGTACCGCATTATGCATACCTCAAGCTCAAGATGCCAGGACCTCGAGGGGTCATTATAGTTAATGGAAACACAGAGCGCTCTCTCCGAATGGAGGAGCACACTACGGCCCTCGCAGCAGAAGCGCAAAGCAGCCTCTCAAGGAAATCCACCAGTTCGGTGTCTCAAGACCCGGACACCTTCAAGCGCGCTCGGAGTAATCGACAACTAGACCGCCTGGTACGATCTGAGCTCGCGTAGCAATGCGGCCCCCACCCCAGTCCCAGCCAAACGGTGAAATCCGTGCCACGGGTACATAATTACGCATTAAAAATACCATGGGCACAGATGGGGAGGGGGGAACAACTACGGCACGCCCCAAGACGCGGCTTAAACCGCACTAGGGGCTTCCCGCTTTGTTATTTTTCTCTTTTCAGGACTTTAATCTCTGGAAACCCTGTCCGGCAGCATGATTGCCGAACACATGATGCAGCAACCAAGGAGGCAGAAAGCTACGTCACACCACCGAACTCGCAGGTGGATTACGATAACGAGTGAAATATTTGCTTTAATACTATTCCTCAGCTTGCCCTTGGAAGGGACATAGTCCCACTTTTTGCTTATCGCACTATCTATATCATTCTGCTTTAACGCACCTTTTTGAATAAACAATGCATAACATTACGACTATTATTGCATTCTTGTTATATATATATATATTCATTAATGACGCCTTGCAACCGTACACTTTGGTATGGCCAATACACCAGGGGCTTGCGTACCCCACAATATGGTGTGAAAAGTCCAAACACTTTCACAAGTGCGGCACCTCGAACTTATAGCATTATATGCATCAGCTCCGAATCATGTCTTTAGTCAAATGTTGGGTTTGCCCGGCTCCTATGTTTTGGTACCTTACGTTCCACTCAATTGGCTAAGGTAGCGCTAGGAGAACTACTGCGATTGTGCCCCGGTTCTGCTAGGATAAGCACCTCAGTAGAGAAAGCTAAAACTGACTGTCATGATAAGGCGAGAGACTGGTCGCTGTTCGGCGAGGTTTTGAGTCCCTAAAGACTTATGCCGCTTAGAGCGAGGAGCCGGTCCTGTCCGGCTTAAAGGCGTGTATCGCCCCCCCCCCCCGAATTCGGCCTTCCGAATACCAGGGGCTTCGCCGGAATTTAAAATGATAGAATTCTATGGCTAAGTGAGAGTGATAAAGCATTATTAGTCCGGTTGCCTTGTTCGCTGTGCTGAGCACCTCCCTCGAAGGACCCAAAAATGGGAACAAGAGTGCTCCGGTTTATCCCGAACACCCCAGCACTCGCGGCATGGGGGCAGAAGCCGAGGACTAGACATCTCTCAGATTGGATAAACAGCCAAACAGAAGGTAATATTTTAAATTCAAACAAGCATTGCATAGCGCATATGAACAAGTTTTCATAAACACAGGATCACATGAGCAAGTTTCACTCAAATATTACATCTTTCGTGCACTCGTCCGCTACGAGACGGGCACCCTTCAGAACACCCTCGTAGTACATCTCGGGGTGGCGATGCTCCTTGCCCTCCAGCGGCCCTTCCTTGATCAGCTTCACGGCGTCTAGCTTGACCCATTGCAACTTCACATGGGCGAAAGCCCGGCGTGCACCTTCAATGCAGACGGATCGCTTGACGACCTCCAGCCGCGGGCAGGCATCCACAAGCCACCTCACCAGGCCGAAGTAGCTGTTCGGAAGGGCATCGCCAGGCCACAGCCGGACTATAAAGCCCTTCATGGCCTGTTCGGCCGCCTTGTGTAGCTCGACCAGCTGCTTTAGCTGGTCGCTCATTGGCACCGGGTGTTCGGTCCCAGTATACTGAGACCAGAACAGCTTCTCCGTTGAGCTTCCCTCCTCGGCCTGGTAAAATTGTGCGGCATCGGACATGCTGCGGGGCAAATCTGCGAATGCTCCTGGAGAGCTCCGGATTTGGGTAACTAACAGGTAATTTACTTTCACATGCTTGCTTTGCATATAGAATTCCTTACCCGCCGCTATTTTCTTCATCACATCAATCTCCTAGAGGGCCCTTTGGGCTTCGGCCTTGGCATTCTTCGCGCTCTCAAGGGCTGCGGCAAGCTCAGACTCCCGCGTCTTCGAGTCAAGCTCCAATGCCTCGTGCTTCGTCACGAGAGCTTGGAGCTCTTGTTGCACCTCGCCCACACGCGCCTCCTGCTTTTCTCGCTCGGTGCGCTCCTTGGCCACTTTGTTTTCGGCCTCGGACAGCGCTTGCTTTAGGGTCACCACTTCGGCCGTGGCCCCTGGCAAATTCATGATGATCCTGTCATTTTGCAATCGCATTCTTTTTATACATATCCATAGACTAGGTATTACTTACCTTTGTTCTCCTGGAGCTGCTTCTTGGCAAGGCCGAGCTCGTCCTTGGACCCTTTAAGGTCCTGCTTCAGTGTGGCGACCTCCGCAGTCAGTGCGGCAGATGCCAGCAGCGAAGCCTGCATATGCATATAGACATACTTATATTAGACTCCTGCGATATTGTTTGATCCTTTGTTCGGCTTTTCTTTGTGAACACCGAACATAGCATCAGGGGCTACTGTCTATGCGGTAACATTTTTCCTATATTTTAAACACTTACCTCAGAGCCTGTTAGAAGGCTGGCACATGCTTCAGTCAGTCCGCTCTTGGCGGACTGAACCTTCTGGACCACCGCACTCATAATAGTATGGTGCTCCTCGTTGATGGAAGCGCTGCGAAGCGCTTCCAGCAGATTGTCCAGCGCCTCTGGATGGACAGAGGTCACCGGTACATGCGTCTTGCCCCTCTTGGAAGGAGGCCGCCTGCCCGAGTCCGGAACCACTGGAGGTTCGGGTGCGGTGTTCGGCTGAGGGCCGAACTCGGAGCCCTCAGGGGCCTTGTCCCCTCTGCTCCCGGAGTCTGGAAGGTCACCTTGAGGCACCTCCGGGACTATCTACCCTCGACCCGGTGCCTCGTGATACAACACCTCAGCATTGTCCGTAGGGCCAGGGGAGGTGGCGGTCGGAATTGGATCGCTATCCATATCCGACGAGCCCAGGGAGCCGTCCGACGATACATCAATGCGGGCTCGTGGCGGCCTGCATAATCATATTTGGCGTTAGGGGAAGCAGTGCGACAAAGGAATGCTATAAGTTACTCTGGTATTCGAATACTTATGATTTCCCCAGGGGCTTGGCCCTGGGCAGCCACTCGTTTTCGCCGTCGGCGGCGGTGGTAGAACTGTTTGGAAGGAGAGTCCTTCCCTTCTTGGACCCTTCGGCCCCCCCTGTTGGGGCGGCCTTCCTTTTCTTGTCTCCCCCGTCTGGAGGGGAGCATCTTCTTCTTCCTCCTTGTCTTCGGGGGAGGAGTGTGTCGCAAAATTATCGGGCGATGAGTCCGATGACGCCTGGCGTCGGGAACTCTTTCAGGTTCCCTTGGCCTTCCTGGTCTTCTCTGGCACCTTGTAAGGAGCCGGAGTCAGCATCTTCGTCAGGAGAGCGTCTGCTGGGCCTTCGGGCAAAGGAGCCGGATAGTCGATCTGTCCGGCCGTCTCCTGCCAGTCCTGTCAAAGGTACGGGAGCTTAGATCCCGCATAGAGTCAACCTATGAAAAACAAGTATCCAGTGAAAGGTAAAACAGCTTACCGCACTGGCTTGGCGCTTCGCGCTGAATCCGCGATCCTCGGTAGTGGGAGGGGGAATCTCGACACCCTTGAATAGCACCTTCCAGGCATCCTCGTGTGTTGTGTCGAAGAGCCTGTTTAGAGTTTGGTGCTGGGCCAGGTCGAACTCCCACAAGTTGAAAGCCCATTGTTGGCACGGAAGGATCCAGCGGATGAGCATGACCTGGACTACGTTGACGAGTTTGAGATTTTGTTCATCATGTTTTGAATACATGTTTGGAGTCCGGTCATCTCTCCCGAACTACCCCAGGACAGGCCCTTCTCTTGCCAGGAGGTGAGCCGCGTGGGGATGCCAGATCAGAACTCGGGGGCCGCTGCCCATTTAGGGTCATGCGGCTCGGTGATGTAGAACCACCCCGATTGCCACCCCTTTATGGTCTCCACGAAGGAGCCCTCGAGCCATGTGACGTTGGGCATCTTGCACACCTGAAAGTGCAACTATCCCTAGGTGGTTTTAGTAATTCATAACAACATATAGCTCATTGAGCTAATGCTATTCCAAGATGATTATTTCAGGAAAGCTCAATGATTGGCATGGCATGGATGTGAAAGTGGAACCCTCAAAATGCTAAGGACAAAGGATTGGCTCAAGCTCAAAAGCTCAAGACTCTTCATTTTATATTTTAGTGATCCAAGATCACATTGAGTCTTTAGGAAAAGCTAGTACTATCAAGGAGGGATGAGGTGTTGCTTAATGAGCCTCTTGCTTCATGTGCTTAGTGATATGCTCCAAAACCCTCAACTACTTTCCCATATCCACATATAACCTAAACCCTAAGCCAAACTCGGTCCTACCGATTCTTTCTATCCGGCGCCACCGAGTTTCACTTGTCATAAGCCACTGCCAAACCCTAGCAATTCGGTTCTACCGATAGGGATCTCGGTCTCACCGAGATGGGATTGCAAACTCTCTATTTCCCTTTCGTAACTTTTTGGTCTCACCGAAAGAGCGAATCGGTCCCACCGAGATTGCAATGTAAATTCAGTGTTTCCTTTTTGTAACTTTTTGGTCTCACCGAAAGAGCAAATCGGTCCCACCGAGTTTGCCGGACCAACTCTCTAGTTAGCTAATTACCAAAATCGGTCTCACCGAGTTTGTGTAATCGGTCTCATCGAGATTACGTTATGCCCAAACCCTAACCATATCGGTCCTACCGAGTTGCATGTCAGTCCCACCGAAAATCTCTAACGTTCATTAGGTTTACCTTTTCGGTCCGACCGAGTTTGTTGATTCGGTCCCACCGAGATTGGAAAACTGTGTGTAACGGTTGGATTTTGTGTGGAGGCTATATATACCCCTCCACCTCCTCTTCATTCGTGGAGAGAGCCATCAGAACACATACACAATTCCAACTCATATGTTCTGAGAGAGAACCACCTACTCATGTGTTGAGACCAAGATATTCCATTCCTACCATATGAATCTTGATCTCTAGCCTTCCCCAAGTTGCTTTCCACTCAAATCTTCTTTCCACAAAATCCAAATCCTATGAGAGAGAGTTGAGTGTTGGGGAGACTATCATTTGAAGCACAAGAGCAAGGAGTTCCTTACCTACACACCATTTGTTACTTCTTGGAGAGTGGTGTCTCCTAGATTGGCTAGGTGTTACTTGGGAGCCTCCGAAAAGATTGTGGAGTTGAACCAAGGAGTTTGTAAGGGCAAGGAGATTGCCTACTTCGTGAAGATCTACAACTAGTGAGGCAAGTCCTTTGTGGGCGATGGCCATGGTGTGATAGACAAGGTTGCTTCTTCGTGGACCCTTTGTGGGTGGTTGCTTCTTCATGGACCCTTCGTGGGTGGAGCCCTCCGTGGACTCGCGCAACCGTTACCCTTCATGGGTGGAGCCCTCCGTGGACTCACGCAACCGTTACCCTTTGTGGGTTGAAGTCTCCATCAACGTGGATGTAGGATAGCACCACCTATCCGAACCACGGGAAAAACATCCGTGTCTCCAATTGCGTTTGAATTCTCCAAACCCTTCCCTTTACATTCTTGCAAGTTGCATGCTTTACTTTCCGCTGCCAATATACTCTTTGCATGCTTGCTTGAATTGTGTGATGATTACTTGACTTGTCCTACAATAGCTAAAATCTGCCAAGAACTAAAATTGGGAAAAGGTTAAGTTTTTATTTGGTCAAGTAGTCTAATCACCCCCCCCTCTAGACATACTTTTGTTCCTACAAGTGGTATCAGAGCTTTGGTCTCCATTTGCTTTGATCTCCATAGCTTTTGGTGGTCATAGCCTTGGTTTCACAACCTAGGAGAGTATGGCGTCTAGCGAGGGAAATTATCACCGTAGAGGTCCTTACTTTGATGGTACTAATTTTTCTAGTTGGAAGCATAAAATGAAAATGCATATTCTTGGACATAACCCCGCCGTTTGGGCTATTGTGTGTGTTGGTTTGCAAGGTGACTTCTTTGATGGAAAAGAACCAAACCGTGAAGCTACCGCGGATGAGTTGAAGCTGTTGCAATACAATGCTCAAGCTTGTGATATTCTCTTCAACGGATTGTGCCCCGAAGAATTCAACAAAATCAGCCGTCTTGAGAATGCAAAGGAAATTTGGGACACTTTGATTGATATGCACGAAGGTACCGACTCCGTCAAGGAATCCAAGTTGGATGTGCTTCAAAGTCAACTTGACAAATTCAAAATGAAGGATGGTGAAGGTGTCACTGAAATGTACTCTAGGCTTGCTCTCATCACAAATGAGATTGCCGGCTTAGGAAGCGAAGAGATGACCGATAGATTCATCATCAAGAAGATTCTAAGAGCCTTGGATGGAAAATATGATACCGTGTGCACATTGATCCAAATGATGCCCAGTTACAAAGATCTCAAGCCAACGGAGGTGATTGGAAGAATTGTTGCTCATGAGATGTCACTTAAGGATAAAGAGGAACTTCACAACAAATCAAGTGGTGCCTACAAAGCCTCATGTGAAGCCCCTACATCATCAAGTGAGAAACAAAACTTCAATGAAGAATTGAGCTTAATGGTGAAGAACTTCAACAAGTTCTACAAGAGTAGAAGCAAAGATAGAAGCTTCAAGTCAAGGTCCTACAATGACAAAAGATCTTCTAGTCGAGAGCGAAACTGCTACAGTTGTGGAAGACCCGGACACTATTCCAATGAGTGTACGGCTCCCTACAAGAGAAGAGAAGATTCTCCAAAAAGAAGAAGCAAAGAATCACCACCAAGAGAGAGAAGGAGTAGAGATGATCGTTATGAACGAAGATACTCACGGAGAAGCAAGTATTCGAAAAGGAAGGAAAAATCATCAAGGAGCTACACAAAACGAAGACATCAAGCTCATGTTGGTGAATGGGTATCCGGCTCCGACTCCGACAGCCACTCCTAGAGAAGTTATCACTCCGACTCCGAAGATACTCAAGATGAAGGTGTTGCCGGTCTAGCACTTCTGTCAACCAACTCCTACGACATATTTGACTCACCAAATGAAGGAATTGGAAGATGCTTCATGGCCAAAGGTCCTAAGGTAACACACCCCGAGTATGTTGATTTCAATAGTGATGAAGATAACTTGTTAGGTGATGATTTGCTTGTTGACAACTCTAGTGATGAATACTATGATGAAACGTCAATTAATCATGCTAATCAAGATAAAACGAATGACAATTATAAGGAGAAGATTGAGGCTCTAACTAAAGAACTAAACACTCTTAAGTTAGCTCATGAAACTATCTTCGAAGATCATCGAGAACTTTTAAGAGCTCATGAGAAATTACGCTTTGAAAAGCTCAATCTTGAGCAAGAGCATGAGTTCTTAAAAGCAATCAATGATGATCTCCACAAGAAAAGTTCTTCTTACATTGCCAAGCGTTTACTCTTATCCACTTACATGCCTCAAGTCAAGTCTAGTAACAAGAACAAGAAAGATTCTTCCTCTAGCAGTAACAATGATCATGCTAAATCCAATATTGTTGCTTCTAGTAGTTCTCTTTATTCCACTAATGATTCTATTAGCCAAGTTACACTTGAGCAAGAAAATAGCTTATTGAAGGGAATTATAGAGAAAGGAGTGTACAAAAGCCTTGCCAGGACTAAGCAATTTGAGGAAATTGTGCGCAAGCAAGGAATGCACCGGAAGAATCGAGGTGTTGGTTTTGAACGAAAGTTCAATGCCAATGGAGTTGAGTGGGAAGAAGATCAATACCCCAAGACAAAGTTTGTTCCTCAACAAGAGAAGTCTGATACTTCTTTCAAGGGGACACAAGCTCAAGATGATCTTCCATCACAAGACTACAAGCAAAAAGGCAAGGACAAGCTTCAAGAGGAAATTGATGCATTTGAAGAAGCTCCTAAGACCTTAGTCAAGTGGATTCCCAAGACTACTTCAAGTTCCACTTCATCAAGTACGACTACAACTCCAAGGATTCCCATCAAGATGGTGTGGATTCAAAAGAAGAAGAACTAGAGAGTTCTTGAGGGTGACTCCGACAACATACTTCACTCTTATCATTTTGGCAAGAACAAGTGAAATCAACTTCCACATCTTGCACTAGTTCAAGGAGTCACAAACCCTCTTGTTGGTAAGACAAGGGACAAGGTAACCTAAAAGTTTTCATGGACAGCATCTTGTGTGTGCATCACTCTATGTCTATGGATATCCTTGTTTGTTCCTTGTGGGACTAACCCATGTAGGTATTGAAAGTGCAATTCACTCAAATGGATAGCTCCAAGTGATCTACATCAACATTGAGCATCCACATCTTCAACATCTACATGAAGTCATCATCGACAAAACCCGAGGTTAGTTCATCCCTCTAAGGGGGGATATCACATCTAGGGGGAGCTTTACTCTAAGACTTGAGCTAAAGCAACTCTAAAGATGTGAACACAACAATGCTTTATGTAAAAGTGGTAACCCCACTTGAGCTTAAACGATGAGTATGACCTATGATCAAGTGTTCTCACTTGACTCCTAAGACAATATACTCATATATAGATGACCTTGTCATCGCAAATTGCTTGATAGATGCTAGAATTGGTTGTGCATGCCTTGTCACATATTTCATTTGCCATCTTATTGTGTGAGCATGCTGGTTGCATATTTTACTCATTCGAGGACATCCACTTGTTGTTTTGATTGTTTGGTTTTATTTCCTTTTGCCAAGTGGATGGACAAGAATGCCTAAGAACCTCCTCTAGCTATCTATGCTTTTCTCGTCTCAAACTCTATTCATGCTACATCACAAAATTTGATCAAGTCAGATTCGAACCACTCCGTGTGAGGAGCGCTCGGAGTCCCCGATTCGTCATAGACTTAAACTTCCAAAACCTCTTTATGATTCTCGGTCTGACCGATACCCCACTTTCAGTCCTACCGAGATCATTAAGTCGATCTAGGTTTTCGATCTCGGTGCAACCGATTTGAACCTTTCGGTCACACCGAGTTTCAATAACTGCTTGCAGTTATGAATCTCGGTGCCACCGAGTTCTTCCACTCGGTCACACCGACAGGGTCGGGCTATATATAGTCACGGGCAAAAATTTGGAAATTTCTCCGAACCCCTTCGCCCGCGCGATAGCCTGCTCTGCCAACTTGGTCTCCGGATCGTCTCCTCGCCGCCAGCCGCCTCCAGTCGCTGGTCTCCATCGCCGTTAACGGAATTCCACCCCGCCATTGCCGCTGTAGCGAGTCTCCGCCGAAGTAGGGTATGGACTCGATCTTTGTGCTATTCTCCAATCCGATTCTTAGCACATTGTGATCATCATGATTCTTGCCACAACTGAAACACTCCTATCCAGTCAATGCGCTCGTAGATTAGGTTTGATTCGAAAATTTTAGGGTTAGGTTTCCGCCGAAACCATCTCGGACCCACCGAGTTGAAAAACTCGGTCCCACCGATTTGGCTTATGCCATTGCACAAGTGAGACTCGGTCTGACCAAGAATTACTTATCGGTGTGACCGATTTTGGAACTCTGTGAAACCCTAGCAGTCTCGGTGCCACCGAACTGTGACTCGGTCTAACCGAGTTCACTAGTTTAGGTGCCAAAACTGCTTCGGTATCACCGAGTTTAAAAATTGGTAGATCCGAGATGATTTCAGTGGGAAACTAAAACTAAGTTTTTGGATCATTCTTTTGCAAAAATCTCTGCATTTTGTGATGCTCATCCACTCTACCTCATCTATAAACTATTCACAGGGTCAGCAGTCAGAGTTTGCAACATGTCTGATCAGAGTGACAGCCAGAACTTGTCAGAGCAGCAAGTGCAGATGAGTGAGGGCACTAGTCCCTCCAGCTCTTCAGATGATGGCAGCAGAAGTACCCCAAGCAATTTGCCAAAAGCTGCCACCAGACAGAGGAAGAGGAGAACTTCAGATTCTGAGGATGAAGATTATGTGGCAGAGGAAGAGGAAGCCACATCAAAGAGAGTTGAGCCAGCACAGGGCACAAAGCCAGGGTTAAAGATCAAAAGGCCAGCAGGTAGGCAGCCTATGCCAAAGGCCAGAGCCTCAACTCAGATTCCTGAGCCAGTTGCTGCTGAAGGAAAGAAAAGGAAGGAAAGGGTCAAGAAGACCGTAGCCAGAGTGCTTGGAAAGGCTTCCATCATGGAAGAAGAGGAAGAAGAAGAGGTTGCTGCACCAGCACCTAAGGCACCTAAGCTTATGGGTGATGCTATAAGATCAGGGGCTGCCACATCTAAGCCCAAAGAAGCACCCAAAGCTGCCTCCAAGCCCAAGTCTGCACCAAAGAGAAATACAAGGAGCATACCTGCAGCTGAGAAGAACAAGGCCCCAGTGCCTGACACTGCTGAAGAAGATGAGGAAGAGCAAGTTCTTAGAAAGCTCAAGCCCAAGATCCCAGACCACAACGATGCTCATCCTGTGGCTGAGGATATGAAGCTCAGGAGAGACTCAGGGCTAAGGAAGTGGAGAGAAGCAGATCCGTATGCTTCAAGGAGGAGGACTGCTGTTGACTACAGATTCCACACTAAGGAACAGCAGGACTTCTATGAGACAGTTTTGTTGGACAAGAAGCCCATAGTTTGTGACATGAGATGGGTTGATTGGGAGTACATCAAGGACAATGAAGAGCACTATCCTGGAGTGCAAGACAGCTTTAGTGCTTGTGGAGTTGCAGACTTTGTTGGGCAGAAGCTCACAAAGTGGAACGAGGAACTTATTATGCAATTCTACTCCACGCCACACTTCTATCCAGATGGTAGGATAACTTGGATGTCTGAAGGTACGAGGTACCAATCTACTGTTGCTGAGTGGGCACAGCTCATCAATGCCCCAGAGGAGCATGAGGATGACTTGGATATCTATGCCAAGAAGAAGATGGACCACAACTCTATGTCCAATATGTACAAGGAAATTCCAAACGAGGCACTTGATACTTTCAAGTTTGGCTCAGTCCATTATATTCTGTCAGGGCTGCCAACCATTAACTGGATCTTGAGGCACACTCTCTTGCCCAAGTCAGGTGATCACAAGATGATCAGAGGCCATGCAATCAATTTGCTTCATGTATTTGATGTGCCTCAGAAGTTTAAAGTGATGAGCCTCATAGTAGAAACAATCAAGAGGACTGCAGCAGACCAGAAGAGGAGTTGTGGATATGCCCCACATATTCAGGAGCTCATTAACTCCAAGATGGGCACGGGCATATACTTGTTGGACAAGGAACACCTGCCCATCCGTCCAGATTTTGAAGATAATCAAGTTGTTATGACTGAGAATGAGCCATCGTCTGCACAAGCACAAGCAAAGAAGGAGAAGGCAAGGAAGGAGAAAGCTGCCAAGATGCCAACTCAAGAGGAGGCATCTGAGTATTTCTTGAAAACCAAACAAGAGCAGCTTGGTTACCTGATTGCATCCACCCTGCGGATTGAGAAAGGACTAGCCACCCTAACTCAGAACCAGGCAAGCCTAGAGAGAATCATGTAACAAAAGTTCTATGACTTGGATGTCAAGGTGACAGAAATTCAGAATGTAGTGGAGCAGCTCCAAGATGACATGCAGGAGAGGAGAGGCAGGACTACAACTGATGCCTTTGCCAGAGTGCCACGAGGTCCGAGGTCGTCTGTAGTGCCAGTTGCTGACAACAGAGCCACCACGTCTGCACCAGCTACAGCCTCAGTTCCACCAGCTCCAGCATCTACTTCAGCCTCGACTCCAACCACGTCTACAGAAGGCTTCGTCCTTGGAGTGCTCCGGACTCCACCACCACCTGAAGATCAAGCCTGAGCGTCGATCTAGCACTATGCATTTTCTAGGAACTTTTTGGTAACTTGTTGCCAAAGGGGGAGAAAAATGTATAGACCATAGGCTTCGAGAGAGAGTGTTGCTTTTATTCTCTCTTGCTTTATTTGGTGGTTTTTCGAACTTTGTTTGCTTTTGAGTGCTTGAGATACTATGTCATTGCTCGTGAGACATTGATGATCATGTGTTTGATCATAAGCTACACTTAATGTTTGCTTAATGCTATTATCTTATCTATCTTATGTGATCATTCACTATTCTTGGTGATGAGTGCATGTATTTCATTCTTATCATTTTAAGCGCTCCACCAAGATGTATGTGACATGGAAGAGTAACCCATGACTCTAACTCTTTGTGCATTTGCAGTCCAAAGCAAATTTTAAATATGCACAAATTTAGGGGGAGCTCTTACTTATCACATACTTCTCAAAGCGACGATATATTTCATGCTTATTATCATTTGTCGAAGCTTTGATCTATATGTTGTCATCAATTACCAAAAAGGGGGAGATTGAAAGTGCAACTATCCCTAGGTGGTTTTGGTAATTCATAACAACATATAGCTCATTGAGCTAATGCTATTCCAAGATGATTATTTCAGGAAAGCTCAATGATTGGCATGGCATGGATGTGAAAGTGGAACCCTCAAAATGCTAAGGACAAAGGATTGGCTCAAGCTCAAAAGCTCAAGACTCTTCATTTTATATTCTAGTGATCCAAGATCACATTGAATCTTTAGGAAAAGCCAATACTATCAAGGAGGGATGAGGTGTTGCTTAATGAGCC